>NW_004524619.1:1072579-1092984 GCF_000260255.1 Octodon degus | reverse complement strand
TATGATTTGGTGATGCACAATCATTTTTACTGATACTCTTTTTTACAGTACATGTGTAATACATGAATTACTTTCTAGAACTATTTGCTTTTTCCCTCAAAAATGCTGTTTAGGATTTCACGTCAAAAGTCAGATCTGCCAGCAAAGAATTTCCAGTTTCTGTTTATTTTGTTATGTATTTATTTCACTGCCATTGAAAAAAGATATTGTGCATGTTATATGATTTTTGGTTGTCATTAGAAGTTTTTAGCATATAAAGCTGCCTTTTTGCATTACTTTTTTTCTGATGAGAAATCAATTGTTAATCATTGTGTTTTACATTTACAGGATGAAATACTCTTTCCAAGATTTTATCCTTTTATCTTTCAACATCAATTATAATATATATGCACTTGTGGATTTCTTTGCACTTATCCTACTGAAGTTTCTTGAACTTTGGATATTTGTGGATTAATTTTTTGTCAAATTTAGGACTATTTTGTCCATTATTTCAAATCTTTCGTTCTATTTCCCCTTTCTCCTCGATTAGCATTTCCATTATGTTTTTATTAATGGACTTAACAGTGTCTAATATTTTTGTAAGGATTTGAAATTTTTATTTAATTTTTTTATTCTTTGTATTTCTCAGATTTCATAATCTTTTTTGATCCACCTTCTGAGTTTTTTTCCCTTCTCTTTTGCCTGCACAAATTTACTGTTGAGCTCCTCTAGTGATTTATCATTTTGCTTTTTTTTAATAATCAACCACACAAATTCAAACTGGAAAAAAAATTGTGCTATTGATGTTCTCTACTTGATGAAGCATTTCTATCTTCACAAGTTATAATGAGGCATACCTGCCTTTTATTCTTTAAGCAGTTTTCTTTAGCTCTTTGAACATGTTTATAGTGGTTATTGCAATGTCTTTGCCTGTTAAATATAAAATCTGACCACTTTTGCAGGCAGTTATTTTGGATACATTTTCCTCTTATCTATGACTCAAGATTTCTTATTTATTTTTATGCCTCATATTTTTGTCATTGAAAAATAGGTATTTGTGTTAGAGTTCTGTTGCTATGACAAAATATCTGAGGAAAATTAACTTTATGGAGTAAATATTTATTTTGGCTTATGGTTTTGGAAGTTTCAGTTTATGGCTAGCTGACTTCCTTGTTTTGGCGATTATAGTGAGGTAGAACATCATGCCAACGAGCATGCGCTATACCAAATTGGCTCACATCGTGCCAGACAGGAGGCAGAGCAAAAGAAGAGTCCAGGGGAATGATACAACCTTCATTGACATTTCCCTGGTGGCCTACCTCCTTAACTGGCCACCTCTTAAAGTCTCTTCCACCTTCTGGTAGCATCACCCACTGGACCACTAAACTTTAAAAATACAAGATATTAAGAGACAGTCTAGATTAAAATATAATGATATTTTAGAAATGACAACACTTTGTTTATTCATTTCTGCTGCTCCAGGAGTTGTTACTTTGTTTGCTTCATACTTTGTTAGTTTAGTAACTTAGATGAGCTAGTTATGTGCATCCTAATTTATTATTCCCCACATGGTGCATGTGCATAGCTTCTCAGGTCCTCTCCTCTCCCGTATTACCTGTGGGCCCCATGACATTAGTTTTAGCCAATCTCTCTCTCTCTCTCTCTCTCTCTCTCTCTCTCTCTCTCTCGTCTTTGCTCAACCTACTAGTTAAGCTTCTAGCTAGTCTTCTAGTAACATCACACACAGATGTTAGTGTTCCTTAACTTCTAGTTTATTATTCTGTTATTTCCTACAATACCCTGGGGAACAAATTGTCCCATTGTCTGATGAATTAAACATGGAGTTCTTTGGAAGGTTATTCTTTGGGACCTCACTTTGAAGCTTACTTAGACACTTAAATGATTGTGTTTAGCTGGTTATTTCTATGGTGCTCTCTGTTATATTCCTATTTGTTCTATTTTTTCTTGTTTCTAATATTAAGATACTAGATCCCATTTAGTATCTTATTAAGGTCACTAATACATAGTGATGTTACTTTTGCAGCTCCCTATATTCTGTTATAAATTCTGCAACATATTCAGGTTCTTATCCTATTTGTATATTCTCTGATCTTACAATCTATTTCTATCCCTGGACAGAATCTCAGTATTATTTTTGTAAAGCTGGACCATGGAAAGTGGCAAGCTTCTCTCCATGTGTTGCTCTTCTCTGTGAGTGGGCTCTTGGTCTCAAAGGAAGCCCTGTGAGTGGGCTCAGGCAAGAGAAATGTTGGCCCAATATTACTCAGGTGCTACCACTACTCTACAAATGAAGACAGAGTAGAAGAAGGTGTTTTGTACCTTTGCGCCACAATTGACTTGAATTGAACTCTGTCTACCTGAAGCTTGGCGAAGAGAAACGTTGGTATCCTGACCCTAGAGTGAGAGCTTGGGGGAGAGAGTCTTATAATTTTGCTTACATCCACTAAAAATAGGGTTTCTACCATACTGAATGGGGGTCCTTGGGGTGATAAGGAGAAGGTCTTATTAGTATTGCCAGGAAATAGCAAAGTTTCTGAAATAAAAATTTTTCAATTTTTTTAGCATGCTCTTAGGATAATTTCTAGGATGGGAATTTTGTATGTCTTTAATTATTACTAGTAATGTAATGGCTTCTTTTTCTTTCTATGTATACCTAGTTAGGGTCAAGGACATCAAATAGTCAAAGATCAGGAGCAGATACTGACTAATGGAAGACTGAAGGACATCCAGAAACACACATAGCCAAAGAATTTCATTACACAGAAGTCAAAAAGCAATTTATTTTGCTGAAGTAAGTCATACACAGAAGAACTGAGTAATTATGTAGTGCAGTCAAAATCTTATTTACAATTTAAAAATTAATCTAACATTTAATTGTAAATGCAAGTTAAAAATTTGGAGTCTTTCATAAATGTGGAAAGAGGGCATCATTTGATGCCACCATATTTTAAGTGCTTTTTCCTTCACTACTACGTCGTCCTCCATCTTTTACAAGTACATTAAATTCCATGCTCTCTCCATCCACCCACAATCAAAACCACATTGTTTTTTGTCCTCAATACCCCCCTCCTTTTTGGCTACTTGGATTTGATTTTTGCCTTCAACCTCTAACCTTCTGTCTTTCTCTAATGTCAGTCACTGAAACAGTTGTCAATGAATTGCTAAATTCTTCCTCAAGTACTTTCATGATTCTACAAAAGTGATATTTGGGAGATAAGTTGATACATACAGATGTCTTTTTAATAGTGTGTATGCATGTGTGTGTGTGTGTGTGTGTGTGTGTGTACATGTGCGTGCATGCTTGGGAGAGAGGAATAGGTTTTCCATACTTACACATTAATTTTTTTGTTTCTTATTCACTATAAAACAGTAGTGACACTACTGGGAACATGGAGGGATAAAAGCAGCAAAATCCTTTATCCTATCTGCTTTTTGCTCTTTTGGAAAACTGAAGTGTATAGCAGAAACAAGTAATATTTATTTTTGTCAAGTTAAATTAGCAGCATAACTATTTCTTTAGCAGATTCTTGATAAATGTAACATATTTTTTCTGTTCTCTGCCTATTAGTGGGCAACTGAGTATGTGTATACCAAGAGCGAGTGTCATATTTTCTGGAGGCTTCAATGAGATCCTTTGTATTTTCCCAAAAAACATGAAAGTTTGTCTAGAATATTGGCAATGAGTTTCTAGGTCTTAGAAGCTGCAAAAAGAATCTTACACAGTAGCTTAAGGTTATACACTAACATATTTACTGTACAGTTGTACATTAGTAGGATCTACACAAGAAGTGATACAGTATTCTAAATTTACATTAATTAACAGAACAGTGGAAGTGACACTGTGTATGATTTTTAAAATATTGTTAATGTGAGTTTTCACGCTGACCCACTGAATGCTATTAAGAAATCAACGGCTTAGCAGTTTCTCATATCTTTTGATACATTTAGATTGCCAGAGTTAACCTTCTGCATTAAAAAAATAAAATATATGCATGTACTTTAAAAATAAGGCTTTCCTCATGGGAAAACAGCAGCTATATGCTTCTTTGTTAGACTACTGTAGCAAACCAAGACATTGAAGAGAGAGAGCATGCAAATTGTGCATCACTTTTAAGTGTTTATGGAGCACTTAATAAAATGTAAAGCTGGTATTTATTTGAAGTTGTACAGTATGACTTCATTTACATCTGCTGGAGTAGAAAATATATCCTGATGAGTATTTAAGAGGCTGTACATGTTTATTTTTGTGTTTGGATTTTTTCGTACTTTTCATGTTCAATACATCAATAAACAAAGTTGAAGGAAAAAATATTTTGTAACTTACCACTGTTTATGTTGACCTCTAGAAAATACAAGCAGAGAAATATATTTTACCAGAATGATGTGTGTTTTTTTGTTTTATGAGCATTCTGTTGTCTCATTGAAGTTTTTCCTATTTTCTGACTTATAGACTTAAAAATTACATATGAAAAGTGGTAGATAACAAGCAGAGAAATATACATAAAATTAAAAAAAAACTTACATTGAGATTCTGAAACATCAATTAAAAACTAGAGGATAGACACAGCTGCATTTGAGGTAATGAATTTTCTTTCCCAAAATGTATGTTGAATAACACATACCATGTATGAGTCAGCTTCCCTGCTGTGGAGACACAATTCCTGTTGTGGAGACACAAACAACTTAAAGGAGAGCTTTGATTTGGCTCTGAGTGTAGAGGAGTCAGTCTGCAACCAACTGGTCCAAGGCAAAAGCATCACAGCAGAACAGTGTGTTAGAGTAAAGATGCTGTGGTCATGGTGACTGGAAAGCAGACCAGTTGAAGAGTGCCAGAATGGAAGAGGCTATGGACAGACTTGGCTCTGTAGTACCCAGCGCCACCCAGACACACTTAAGAGCATGCTTTACTAATCTATGAGGCATTTACTAATCTAATGAAGTTGACAAATGAAGACTAATTGTCACAATTCACTCCTTGTTGACACCAACACCCACAGCTCCGTAAACTATTCTTGACCTCCAAATAAAGAAGATAGCAAGTTCATAAGTTCACCTAACACAATACAACTATCCTGTGTACAACTGCAAATGCAATAATGCCCTCACCAAAGTCTCAATAATTCCAGCATCTTTCAAAAAGTCCAGGTCTCTTTGGAGACTCAAGACAAACTCTTAGCTATGGGCCTCCTCTGTAAAAGCAGAAAACAAGTTACATAATCCCAAGGTGCGATGCCACAGATTTAACACTCTCATTGCAAAAGGGATGAATTGGTGTTAGAAAAGAATTGAAAGGAAGTAAGAGTGAAACTCAATAGGATAAACACTGAGTCCTGAATCTTCCATTTCTATAATCTGGGGACAAAATGGTAAAATGTGAGAGTTCATAAGAAGTTTGGGTGATCTCAACCTGACAGCCTTGATTGTTGTAGCCTACAGAGCCTCTCCTCTGCACCGGCTTTACGTATGGCCTGCAATTTTCCCAAGCAGATATTCTGTGTCCTTGATAATTCTGATTTCCTGGAATCTTCACCGCATACCTGACTTCATTCCAAACACTTTCCAGGGAAACTTTTCTAGCCTTCTTGACCTTTTAAAATCTGGAGGGAATCCTATCTGACACCACAATTCTTGTATTCTATATGCCTGTTAAACTGGCAACATGTGGGCAACACCAAGGTGTACTGTTAATGAAGCAGTAGCTAGGCCCTCAAAGGCTATGGCTGCTGCAGCCTCTGATTGCTTTGATGACAGACTACAGTGAATTGAATCTCAATGAACCAATTCCTTCGGAAGGCTTTCTAAACAGTGGCCCCATGAACTCTTTGTTAGTGGAAGACTGATCTTTTGGCACCCTTGAGCCTTCCATGAGTAGGGTCTTACTAGTTCCAGAAATGTCTTCTGGTAGTTAGCTTCTTATTCCTGTACAAAGTATTCAGTTTCTTTTTAATGGTGTTAATCTCGTTAAAACACACACTTCTGATGGTCCCAATTTTACACATGGTTTCCTTTAGGCAAAAAATTAAATTCTTTAAAATTTTGCTGATTTTTGCCCCTCACTCGCACTGTAAATGTGGCAAAAAGTACCCATACCACAGCCTGAAGGTTGGGCTGCTTGAGATTTCCTTCATCAGATTAATTTCTCCACCATCCTTCGTCTCAGTCTTCTGCAATCTCAGGTATTGAACACAATACAGACAGATTTTCATTCAGAGTATAACACACACTGATACTTTGAGTCCACATGTCAGTGGAGTCCTTATTCCCATTGAAACTCCCTGAGCCTGGCCTTTACTGTCTGCATGTCAATCAGTAATTTAGTCTTTTGAGCTCTAATTAGCACTGACAATCCTAAGAGCATGATTGCTGCACTTAAGGCTTCTCTAGCCTTCATCTCCAAACCCTTCCAAACACCTCCCACAAGCAAGTTTCAAAGGTATCTAACCTCATAGTCAGTTACAGTTATGACAATGACCACATTTCTGATATTTTTGTCTATTAGGCTAGTTTAGCTAGGGTGGAGCAATATTTTTCTATTTGAATTTGACCAAGGGACATAATCAAACACATATTATTTATTTGTGTGAAGGACTTTGCTTTGAATTGATAACTGCCACATCTCCCCTTCAGTATAATACAATGTACTATGGATTATTTCATACCCAAAATACGTGGAGAAAATGCAACAAAGTAAGTTATATGTTCTATGTAACTACAAGATACAAGAAAAATAAGGAAAGAAAATAAAAATATTGGATAGAAAGTATGATAAAGGAGGGGCTGGGGAGATGGTTCAGTGGAATAAGGGCTTCCCTGGCAAGTGCAAGGGCCTGAGTTCAATCCCTGGTTCTGCAAAAAAAAAAAAAAAAAAAAAAAAAAAAAAAAAAAAAAAAAAAAAAAAAGAATGATAAAGAACAGAGCTGTGAAAAACTTAAGAGGATGGGAAATGATCACAAGGATTAATAAAAATTCATAAATCAAGAAGACTTAACATGCCATAGAAATTATCTCATCTATTGAATCAAGCATCACCTCCATTTTTTTCCACTACCTGAGGACAATTGAGAATCTGATGTGTGCAAGTGACCATAGAGGAACATTCTGACAACTTTGTGAATGAAGGCTCCCTTGTTTTATATCAAGGTCCATGGGTAACTGATATTGTACAGGAACTTCTCAAGAATTATGTTCTGCTAGTACTAATTTTATTGTATCTAAATGGCTATTTTGCCTAAGATTGCTGAATGGGTTAATAGAAAATGTGATTCTGTTTAGAACTTCTTAGAGCTTTCTGACTTGTTGATCTCCAAAATAGAGATGAGAAGCAATAACTCACTATGCATCTTTTTTTTTTCAGTACCAGAGATCAAACTCAGGACCTTGAGCTTGCTAGGCAGGGGCTTATGCCACTAAGCTATATCCCCAGCCCTTCACCAAGCATCATTTTTTTTCCGGAACTAGTGATTGAACTCAGACCCTTGAACTTACCAGGGAAGTGCTTATTCTACTGAGCCATCTCCCTGACCCCCACCAAGCATCTTTGATAGTGATCCATTTTTCATGCAGTTTCTTCCAGGATGCCAGAGCACAGTGAAATGGTAAGTCCCAAAGAGGGCAATGTTCATTAGGTTACAATATTTCATTGTTTCAGGTGAGTAAAAGCAAAATAGTTAAATTACTCATCAGGAACCAGGAACAAGAGGATAAGAGAACATGTTGTAAATATATTTTTTTAAATGAGGGAGATTTTTAATTTTTATTTATTTATCTATTTATACAGGGTCTCACTACACAGCTCAGATTTGTAGTGATCCTCTTGTTTCTAGCCTCCCTAGCACTGGGATTACAGGCATGCACCACCACACCCATACTTGGTCGCTGGCGCAGTGCACCTGGGGGCAGGACCAGCACAGCGTGCAGTACCAGGGAATGAACCCTGGTCCCTGAGCTTGCCTAAGCAAGTGCTTAGACCACTGAGCTATCTCTCTAACCCTTAAGTGAGGGAGATTTAAAGTAATAAACCCTTAAATGGTTTGCCAAGATAAGATTTGTCTACTGCCAACAGCGATGTACATGTGTGACTTTTCCCTCACTTCATCAATTGAAAATATTGCTTTGTGTCATAGAAGGAATAATGTTAATAAGGACAGAGGACCTACAATTTTCCCTTTGGTGGACAGCCCACCCATCCCTTCTCATGCATCCATTCAATTATTTGTTGAATATTTCCTCTGTGCCTTGCTCTTAGTACACATATTGCCACATGGTGACTCTGTGAGTACAAGAGTATCAGGTCCTAGTGATACGTAAAGCCCGAGACAGCCACTTGGTTAAGAAGAACTTAGGCTGACCATTCTCCACAATTGCAGTCATCCTAAGTCCTATGACTGAACACTGACACTTCCAAAGGAAGCCATCTTATCAATGCACCTTTTCTATTTACTCTTCTCTCTCACACTGCTTCCTGAGATCCCCTCTAAAATCCACTTATAGTCTAGTCTTTTTTTTTTTCCCTGATGCACTTTTGAACAAATCACATTAAGATCATATTGAAGACATTCACAAGACTCCTTTTTCTAACTAAGGTCACATCCCAAGGTCATAGGGATTATAAATGCATAAATTGTGGAGAAACACAATTCAGTCAAATATAGCATTCTATAGGAAGGTTCGCGCTAATATCTGTTAGATAATTTTCACGCACATATCTAGTACTCTGAGTAATTACTTTGAAGATGACCATATGCAGTGCATTAACTATTATTATTCACCTATTATTTTGTTAAGAAAATCTGTCTTATATCTTTTTCAATAAAAAATAACATTCTGGCCACTCATGTCCTCCTTACCTCTAGAACACATTCATTTCACCCCAATATAAAATAGGTCTTTACCTAGTTCAGCATAAACTCTCAGTCTAGAATCTCAACTGAATCAGATATGGATAAACTCAAGGGACAATTTTTTTCTGGGATGAAATTCTTCAACATTAGGAAATAAATTACCTACTTATAAAATCCACTCACTCTATTGCATAGGTCTTGCCTTACCTTGGTCTTAACCATCCAGAAGAAAAGTATGAAGACGAAATATAGGAAGTAAAGCCATGCTGTTATGTTGAGTTGTGGGGGACTCAGGTCAATAATTTCTGACATTGCCAGTTAAACAGAAGACCCAATGCTATTAAGGGCTACTGGACTCTTTTAGAATATTTTGCTGAGTTTACACACCTATAATATTCAATAATGGAACTTGGAAAAAATGAGGTATACCGATGAATGTCCATTTTGTATCTGTGTATTCAAAGTGGTAAGGATAGATATATAGTTACATTCTCTCAATGAATAGAATGATTTGTTCTAATGGTGTTTGTAAATAGGATCTCAAGTCTGCATCTTGTACAGCAATTAACCACTAAGAAGAATATATGCAGTGTATTATTTGTTGAAACTGTACTTTCGATTTGATTTGAAACTGTCTCATTGCTATCTGTTTATCAACAAAATTTTGAAAAAAAAATCCACTCACTCTAAAAGAAATTAAGCACAATAAAAAAGAAGGCCACGGATACCAAAAAGGTGTGACTACTAGCAAGATGACTTTCATTTCATTGTAAGATGTAGAAAGAACTTTGATTGATTGCTCTGTCTCATCAATCCTTCGGCATGGTGGCCTGACCTTCTGGTCTCTATACAAGAGCTCCACCCCCTGCAAATGAAGAGGTGATGAAGCCTTGCTGCATAGAGGAAGACCCAGTCCTTGAACCACTTTGGGGCTTATTATTCTTCTAATTTGTCCCATTCCTTTTCCTTAGCAGCTAGGCCGGTCATGTCTTGGCTGATCTAAATCCTCAAAAATCTTGTTGGTCCTTCATGCAATTCATAGCAGTTCAAGCCGTCATACAAGAGTACTTCACAGATTCTCCCTGAATTATTTATTTATTTATTTATTTATTTTCTTATTTTGGTTTCTGCTGGGATGGTGGTGGGTTAATGAGTCGCATACCTAATTTCTTTAACAAATCACTGTCTAGTTGCATCCTTGATGTTCTCTCCAAAGCAAACTTTCTAATTTTCTGCAATATGGTGTATTTGAGAATTTTCCAAATCTTCAAGTGCTTGCTCTTGTTTTGTTTAATGACTCCTTGTTCAGTGTATCTATCCTTTCACACTTTACTGTAAGCAGCAAGCAGACACCAGGACATACATTGAACACTACTTAGAAATCTCAGCTAAAAATCAAAGTTTGTCTCTTTCTTTCTTTCTTTCTTTCTTTCTTTCTTTCTTTCTTTCTTTCTTTCTTTCTTTCTTTCTTCCTTCCTTCCTTCCTTCCTTCCTTCCTTCCTTCCTTCCTTCCTTCTTTTCTCTCTTTCTTTCTTGATATAAGATCTTGCTATGCAGCTCAGATTTGTAGTGATCCTCCTGTCTCAGCCTCCCCAGCACTGGGATTATAGGCTCACACCACAACACCCAGTTCCAGGGCCAGCACAGCATGTAGTACTTGGGACTGAATCCAGATCCTTGTGCTTGCCAGGCAGGCACTTGGATCACTGAGCTATCTCCCTGGCCCCCAAACATTGTAATTTCCAAGGAATTCTTTCCACAAAACAGCACCTTGCTTTATAATAATGGTCAAATTCTACTTTATAAAAAGATCACTTTTTATCCAGTTTCTAGTAATGTATTATTATTTCTATGAGAGACTTCACCAAGAGTACCATTAAGGTTCATATTTATACAAATAACCTTTTGGAAACAACCTGAGCTTTTTCTATTGTGCATTTCCAAACTCTTGCATCTTGATCCAAATGCAGTCTAATAATGATACTATAAGTATCACTAGAAGTGTGAAGTGCCTGACCACACCCTTTCTATGTCCCACCGCTGCGTTACACACTTTCCTTGTGCCGTTCTTCTATGATCTGTGCCTGCCTTTATCAGATCATCAACTACCCTGGATTGCATTTGTCCACTCTCTCTCCCTCCTTCTCCCTCATCTCTCTTCCTCTTCCTTTCCGTGTCCTTTTTTCTCTCCCTCTCTCACTGTTCATAAGTTCTTTGAGGGCAGAAAATATGATTGTCTTTGTATTACCGTTATTATTAGGGTTTTTGTTTTACAGCAAGTCTTCTCCCAGTAGAGAAATCTGTGTTAAGGTACCTGTACCAAAATATCAAAAACTGGATAGTTAAAAATAAAAAAATTTAGTCTCATAGTACTACAAGGTAGAAGTCCCAAATCAAGGTGAAGAATTGGTAGAATTAGTTCCTTCTGAAGATTTTAAGGAAGTTTCTGTCCTACATATCATTCCTTGTCTTAAAGATAGTCATCTCCATGTTCAGATGGCATTTTCGCAATATGTGTCCTTAGGTCTAAATAGTTTTCTTTTATATTGTATTGGGGGTCCATTTACTCAAGCATGACATCATGATAGCTAATTAAATTTGCAATGTCACTATTTCCAAATAAGGCTACATTATGAGGTGGTTAAATCTTCCTTTCAATGTATAAATTTTGTGGGAGGCAGAATGCCAACTGTAACAATGCTGATGGCTAAGACTGTGGTGATCATTTGTAAAAGCCACCCAATAATTCAGGTTGTCCTATCCAGATGGAAGGCAGGATGGTTCATCTACCTGCTCTTGAATGGATGGATGATAGCTGGAGCTGGCCTAGGAGTGTTGAGCTGAAACAATTTATGTAGTTCCTCGACTGAGCACGTAATTGCTGGTGCAAAAATACTCCAGATTTTTCTTGTCCTTCAGGTGATATGTTCCAGATAAGGACTACATGGTTGCTTAGGCTCCTGAGTAACTTTTATAAGCAGAGGACCTTTGCTCACATATATTCAAAACATAGGGTAGATATAAAATATACCATGTTTGTTTTAAACTACTGGGACTTACCAGTCATTTGTAAGTATAGTAAAAATTGCCCTATCCTACTGCCCACTATTTCCAGTCTATCATGAATGGTACGGTGAAAATTAGGAGTTTAGTTAAATCAAATTCTTTTCAGTGGCCTCCTATGAGTGGGAAGTTTTTAAGCAATGGTAATACAAAGATATTATATTTTCTGCCCTTAAAGAACTTATGAATAGTGAGAGAGGGAGAGAAAAAAGGACACGGAAAGGACGAGGAAGAGAGATGAGGGAGAAGGAGGGAGAGAGAGTGGACAAATGCAATCCAGGGTAGTTGATGATCTGATAAAGGCAAGCACAGATCATAGAAGAATGGCACAAGGAAAGTACGTAATGCAGCGGTGGGACATAGAAAGGCTGTGGTCAGGCACTTCACACTTCTAGTGATACTTATAGTGAGTTAGGAAGGCTTGATGTGGCAATTATAGGTGTGAACCAATATGTCCAGATCTTTTTCCCTTTACGTGTCTATTATTTCAGATATTTATCACCATAATGAAATTCTTAGCTCTCCACAAATACTTGCAACCAAATCTGTGCTTCCATCCCTATTTTCTGGGGAAAACAGATTAAGGTAAATCACAATATTGAAGATAGATGTATCAAAATATTTTCAAGTTAAATTTTTAATTCTTAAAATCAATATAAAATGAATATGTCAAAGATTTTGTTTAACTTATTAACTAGGGACCCAGTAAGATAATGTAACTGGTTCAAAGGATAATGCAAAGCTCTAAAAAAATTAACTTCATGAATATTGAAATAGATTTTCACTTGACATGAGGAAAAAAGAGAGGAATTTTTTTTTCTCAGAGTAGAACTCATTTGTGTGTGTTGACTGTATCCATTTGTACTGCTGTTAGTTATCATATACAGAGTTTTAAATGGATCAAAAATTGTGGGTGGGGCTGGTGAGATGGCTCAGTGGTCTAAAGCACCTACTTAGAACAAGCTTAGCAAAGCACAGGGACCGCGGTTCAATCCCCCAGCACCACATGCCAGCCAGCCCCGCCCCCTGGTGGGCTGAGCTGGCCACACACACACACACACACACACACACACACATTAATTAATTAATTAAAAAAATTGTGGGTGACAGAAATAATTTGGGGGGGGCGAGGAGATAGCTCAGAAGAATAAGTGCTTGCCTGGCAAGTGCAAGGGCCTGAGTTCAATCCCTGGTTCTGGAAAAAAAAAATAATAATAATCTGGGATGGGGACTAGGCAGGACTTATTTGCTTGCTTGGCAATTTTCAAATCCTTTCTCAATTTTGTAGTATCTACAGGGCAAGTTTTGAGTACCTAACCTAATGGGGAAGAAGGATAAAGTAAAGGGACTCCTGGAAGATAGAAAAGTACTTGCCTTCTGATTGGGTATGGGGACATGACATGAAGAACTGAAGCTCATGCCATGTTTATGAGGGCAACTGAATGCTTTCACTTATTGAACCTTGATGGCGGGTGGAAGGGGGGCTGTCAGTGGCCAAATGTAGTATTGCAAACATCCTACTCCTTTCATCTAGATGCAGACGTCGAGAAGCAAGAGGCAGTGTAGCTTAGTAGTTAAGAGCATGGGCCTTGGAGTCAATCAAACAACAGTTGAATCATGATTTACCACTTCCTGGCCGTGTTAAGGTGAAGTAAGTTGTTTTTGCAAAGTTGAGGTGAGGACTAACTGACCTATTTTTTGTAAGGCTCTTGTTTTGCTGGCAAGCTTGCAGTTATCTCTTAATACATAGGAGCTATTACTATGTAATCAGAATCAGAGTAGTTTTTTGGGTTCTGCCTTTAAGCACTGAAGGTCTGGAATTGTATTGCTACAGGAATAACTATAGTAAGTCCTCCAGGAGGATTTCTCTCTCTATTAAACAGGCCACAGTTATTACCTGTGCTACCTCTGTCTTTGAATGTGTTTTAATTCTTATTAATTAAATGGGATTTATATAAACTTAGCATTTACCTGAAAATAGCAGCAAGCTATACCAACAATATGTGTACCTTAACGTGGATTGTCCACTTTCAATAGCTTACTATCATTCTAAAATTTAAGCTGAAATGTCAGTAGACAGCAAACTTAGGCAGTCATTATTGATAATGTTCCTCTTCCCTCTGTGCATCACGGTTGTGTATGGTTTTGTGTTGGAAAGAGATTAGATTTGATGAAATGATTATATAGAAGAAAGGAATTTATTTTTTTATTTTAAAGAGAAAAAAATTAAAAACAATAAATAATTTCAAAACAAGGTGACAGGTAACCAACAATAGCTGTTACACTGGATATTGCTATTATCTAAGAAGTTGATCAGATTACCAAACATAAGCATGCAACATTGGTCAAAAACCAACAGAATTAAGCATTAACTGTTCTTTTCAATAAACTAATAAAAAATAGCAGTACAATTATCTTAACTATCTTCTCTTCCTGCTTTCTTTTTTCCTTTCTCTAACCCAAGTTCTTCCCTTTTGAGCAGTTTATTTTCCTTTTACAGTATCAATTGTACCTTTTGTATTGTCCTCTAATGTAAGATACTGAAAGAGTAAATAAAGGAATTTCTTGATGCCTCTGTAGGCTTTGGTCAAAAATGAATACCACTGAGGTTGGAGCATTGCATTGTTGGTCCTGATATGTCTTTCTTCACAAGGATAACAAAATTTCCTAGGTGATTGCAAAGTTGTCATTTATTCTCTTTATAAGAATTGCGGAGTTACGGCCCTAAAAAAGGAGTTCTTGGCTTGGGTGGATTGGGTAATGAAGGTCATAGTGGTACTTGTGGTGGTGGTGGTGGTGGTGGTGGTGGTGGTGGTGGTGGTGGTGGGCAATGTGGCATAGAATGATTATGCCATGTACCTGCATACACATACACATTTTCACTCACCTATTTCTAGGTGATATTCTCCTTTCTATCAAGGGATGTATGTACTTTTATAATATTCATCAAGTCCTGGATGTTCTGCCAAGCATGGACTTGTATGCAAAAGAAAATGGAAAGAGAATGAAAGAAAGAAAGTACTCTCTGCCTGGAAAGAGGTTAAAGATGGATAAGTCTCAGGAGAAATGTGATGGGTTGTTCCTTAGTGATCCTTCCATCTTCTGAATCAGGATGGCACTAGGGTCGACTCCAGGACCCAGAGTTCTGGTTCTTAAAAACAGCATCTGGGGTCAGGGAGATAGCTCAGAGGCTGAAGCGCCTGCCTGGCAAGCGCAAGGTTCTGAATTCAAACCCTGGTAAAAAAAAAAAAAAGAAAAAAAATACAGTGTCTGATAACCTAAATCTGCCTGGGAGTTGCAGAGCCATTGGATCAAAAAGATATCAGAGAATCTGGGAGAAGTAGTCACTGTTAATCACCAAAAAATCCCAGAAGGATTTCCCTAACAATGTAGTATTAGAAAGATCCAGGAGTTTTCATGTGCCATGTTGTTTGTGTGTGTATATGAATGAACCAAAACAATAAGTACAACAGAATTCTGAGGTCACTTAAACATGATGGGTCAGTGTGACATTTCTCAGAGTCTTAAAGTTTGTAGTGAGAGTGAAGTGAATATATGATGATGATAAGGATGACTATAACAAAAAGTAGGAGATATGATTGGCTTAGAGAGTTATTTATCCCAGGAAATATTCATATTCTTAAAACAACCTCAGCCTAGCCTGGTATGCACAAAAGCAACAGTATTAGTAAGTTGTACAACCAGAAAGCAACAGTATTAGTAAGTTGTACAAAGCAGAAGAGCACAGGAGTTAAACACCCAGGACTGAAGCATGGGTCTGTTTGACCCCAACAACTCATCTATTAATGGCCACACCATTAAAAGAATGTTCATGTATGCTATCAAAGCTGGCTCTCTAGGGCAGAGAAGCCAGATCTCCAGCATGTGTTAAGGATTTAGTAACTGAGAAAAGATACCCAGGCAGAGAAATCCCTGTCTTCAAGGTTATTACTCTGAGTAATAAAGACATTCCATGAGGAAGAGGGTATACAGTGCATTTTCTCTAATTGTCCACAAGTCTGGTGGAGAATCAATACCAGAGGTAAGGAGTAAGTTTGCATATCTCAACAGAAGCGGGGGTCTGGGAAAAAATGGAGGATGGGCCAGAGCGAGGAGGGAGCTCAGGCAGAAAGTTGTTAGGAAAACTCTGAAGTACAATTGTGTGTCAATCTCATGGTTTTCAAAAAAGCTGGCTTTGCCACCTTAAATACCTTGAAATGAACAGATGCCTCAAGCTAGCTGCTCGTCTGCCAGATTGAAGAGTGGGCAAAGGCGGCAGCCTCCATAAGGAAACACGAGAGCTGGGAAAAACTCCTGAGGGCACCATGCCGAAGGTGTGCCCTGCGGCTCTCGGTGTGGAGGCCTAAGAAGCCCGACAGGGAAGCTGGTGTGCAGGAGAGAAAAAAAGAGCTTCTTCTGTTGAGCTGACTTGGAAGGTTAGTGCACTGCCTGCTCTTCTGTCTTGTTTTATTTTGTTTTGTTTTCTCCCCTTCTCCTAGTGTGGTTCTTTGTGACTTCAGAGTATACCTGGGAAAATTTCTAAAAAAAAACAGAAAAGGAAAACCAGGAATTTTTAACACCTCATTTCATTGACAAGCAAGCCTAATGCTAAAAAGTCAAAGTAGCTGCTGAGGTTTTTAACCAAATTTCTCTTGATCTTCAAGTCAGTATTTTTATTTACCTTTTCACTAGGTAGGTTTTCTCTATCTTATCTATCTAATCTCTTGTGAGCCCCTTAGACTTGACAAATTAAGTAGATATTATCAGTTCTACAGCAAAATATATTTTTTAGTATCTCTTCTTGCCAGGATATGGGGAACAGTTTATAACCGCCTTTGTGGTAAATTCACAAACAAGTTAAGAACTAAATTTTCTTCCCATTTTGTTGATGGGTAACAGGCAGCTTAAATAAATTTATTTGCTGAAGGTTTTGCAGTAAATCAGATCAGGGCCAGACTTTGAGTTCACTCTAGCTGACTCTACAGGTTGTGGTTCTTCCTTTGGTGTTTTACATAGATCATCAGGCAGGCAGCTTCCTTTTCTATTTCTGCTTTACCTTCTCAAAAATGTGCCTGAGTGGCACATACCTGTAATCCTGGTGCTTGGGATGCTGAAAACGGGAGAATCACTATGAGTCCGATCTAGGTAGTGAGACCCTGTAGACCCTGTACTAAATCCATTGTAAAGAAGTCTACCTGAATGAAGAGCAGCCTAAAATTCTGAAACTTCACCCATGTTAAACACAGAAACTCACACAGTAATCACGCAGGGCTGCACATAGCTAAAATAAATTGAACAGTGAACTTTTTCTTGGCTGACTCACTGGACTAGATTGTCCAAAGTGTGCTCTATTGCCATGAAAGAGCACTTCTGTCTCCAGGTGGACAGCACATCACAGCCTGTGGAGGCAAAGGACAAGGCAGGGGAGGGGAGGGAGAACATTGCCTTTGAAAACATCGCACTTCTGAGCTTACTCCACAGGGGTGCCGAGCAAGATGAGAAACTGACCCTATATGTTCAGTGGGAAAATCAGAAAGTAGGCCAAGTGCACATTAGTTAATATTAAAGTTAGAGTCTCTGGAATTGTTTCTGCAAATCCCTCACTCACTGGTCTAATTAGGGCAAATGGAGGATCCCAACGTATCAGTAATTTCACACCAGTGTAAAGGGTTGGAGTTACATAAAAGTTTACTTCAATAATCCAGGCGCAGGGTTGTGCTTGCCTACTAAGAGCTTGTGAAGGAGGAGGGGACAGCCATTACTGTCCAAAGCTAATGAAACCACTCTCAAAAAAAAAAAAAAAAAAAAAGAAAATTATAGTCTGACTACCAGTCAATAAGAAGTGTCATAGTATGAAATAATGACACCCACAAACTCCATGTTGTGGTTGCTACTTAGCATTCTATTCCTCTCCCACATAGAACCCAAGCTCATATGGGTCAGAGTCATAGACAGAGCAGTGGCCATCTCATTTTTGGTGAGGTAGACCAACATGGAGGAAGTGAATTTCATCTTCATATCTTTCTCCTTATTTAATTGTCTTAAAATACCAATGGAAACACAAGTGACAAGTGGCCACAGGAAGCAGACTCACTTATCATCTTCGTGTTTTGTCCCAGCTTTGTGCCATAATAACGCCTGTTTGTACGGCTCCTCACAGTTTATATAATTCCTTCCCCAGTACCCATTAATTACATTCGCATATAAAAACTGCTGGGATGACCAGAGATTTTCAGCTGGAAATGAAGAAATCAACTTGCAGGCAAGCTCAGCAACTTTCCCAAGACCACACAGCTAAGAAGTTGGGAAGCCAGAGTTAGAAACCCGGGTCTTTTGATTTCTAACTCAGCTGCATGGCCCTCCTCTCTCTAACTCTTTTGTCACCTGAATGCTGGGCTTGTCAGTATTCCTATTAATCGTGTCTCTCCCTATGAATCTTTTACTCTCTCAGCAAATGATAATATGATCTAATTTTTTTCCAATCCTAACTGAGTGATTTTCTAATAATTTTTAAATACTCATCAGTAAAGCATGTCTACAAGGTTATTAAGTCCTTCACAAGCCTGTTGGAGGGCCACTTTACCAACCAAAAAATGCATTAATACATTCTTATGTGTGAAGTAGGTTAAAAATAATATGTACACCAGAGATAATGGAAACATGTTGACATTTTAAGGTTATAACACATTTGAAGTTACCTTAATTGTAATATCGAGTAAATTAAAGATTATCAAGTACAATGTCCCTGAACATACCGGAGCAGCATCTTTCCCCATTTGACTAATTGCTGTGACACTTGAGATCTCAGTGTGATGTTTTCCTCTGCACG
Source organism: Octodon degus (assembly GCF_000260255.1). Lineage (NCBI taxonomy): Eukaryota > Metazoa > Chordata > Mammalia > Rodentia > Octodontidae > Octodon > Octodon degus. Next base: position 1,074,252 of record NW_004524619.1, on the reverse strand, counting down.
AGTGCACAAGTGGAGGCCACAGCACCTCTTTAAATAAACAGGCAGATGTGCTTAAATAATAAATTAATTTATCTGCAGAAGCCAGACTCGTAGCCTCAATTCTGGGGCTATGCCGCAAACATCTTGCGCCAGCTGAACAAAAGGGAGGTGGCTGAGAGTTCTGCTCCTTTGAGCACCTGTAAGAGGGGAGGGTGTTCTCACTGCTTTATCTGTGAGCCCAGCAAACAATGGTACCTCCAACACCACCACGACGAAGTGCAAGCTTGAGCTCTCAGATAGTAAATATTTTAGGCTTTGTGAACAGAAGAGTCTGTCTCACAACTACTCAGTTTTGCTGAAGAAATGAGAAATCAACTAAAGACAAGAGGCAAAGGCATGGACAAAGGTGGTATTCAAGAGAAGGTAGTCATAGATTGCCTGCTCTTGACGTAGCAGATGGAATGTTGGATGCAGAGCTGGGAGGAAGAGTCGAGACTATTACGTGGCCTTAGAAAATTCCGTGGCCTCCAAAATGATTGTTGTTTCTCACAGACTGATGCGATGAAAATTATTTTTATAGAGCATTCAGGGACCAGAGGAAAGAAAATCAGAGATGATAGCATTATTTGGTTGGAGGTCCTGTCTTCATTTGGGTTTTTCCCCCCAAACAGACCCCAAGGTAAAGATTTAGATGCAAGCAACTTATTTTGGAGGTGAACCCAGAAAGCTTAGGGGGGACAAGGTAGAGAGGTGGCAAAGTACAGACGGTTAGTAAGGCATGAGCTGTGACGAAGCAGCAATTGGGGGTCAGTCCTGGCTGGAACTCAGACAATGAATGGAGATGCCACAGAACAGCCAGGCTGAGGCAGCACTAACTGGAGTACCCAGCAAAGGACTCCTGTTCCACGCAGACTGCTGGTTACTGGGGAGGAAATGGCACCTCTGGCTTGGTCCATAGACTTGGGGAGTAGACTTTGGTAGGAAAAGAACAGCCTTAGGCAGAGAGCCGTCAGAGCTGCCTGGGGAAGTCTCTGCGCAGGCTAAGGGCTAAAGGTAGGACTTGGAGAGTACCCATTAGGGCCCTTGAGAAGGAATGTGGGAAATAAGCCTGGTGACCAGGCATAAGGGTATGGTGGGGATTTTGCCAACTTAAAGGTGATACATCAATTTTGAAGAGATTATTGATTTGGAGGAACTGGAAAATGTGTTGATCTTTCAATAGAAGTCTGAAATTCTTATTTTTAGGTGGTCTTCCCATTTTTAAGACTTAGGTACTAATTCAAAATTTTAAATACACAGTTCCCTGAGATTAAAAACTATGTCAGGGCTATGATGATGACAAGACCCATCCTACATCAATCTAAAAACAAAAGACCAAAGATCCAAATGAATAAATGAAGGGATATCGGCTTAGCTACTTCAGAACTATTAGTTTGCTTCAGACTTTGTCTACAAATATTCTGTTCCTTATTCATTTGAGCTATTGTTTCCAACCCTTACCAATCCAATTATGAAGAACAGAGAGAGAGAGAGAGAGAGAGAGAGAGAGAGAGAGAGATTTTACATTTTCTCCTAATCTTGTTTTTTTCACCATTTCTTTTCTTTTCTGCTTATCCCATTCCTTCCTTCCTTCCTTTCTTCCTTCCTTCCTTCCTTCCTTCCTTCCTTCCTTCCTTCCTTCCTTCCTTCCTTCC
>NW_004524619.1:1061944-1072478 GCF_000260255.1 Octodon degus | reverse complement strand
CCTCCTTCCCTCCCTCCCTCCCTTCTTTCCTCCCTTCCTCCCTCCTTTCCTTCCTTCCTCCCTCCCTCCTTCCCTTCCTCCCTCCCTAGCTATCCTCCATGTCCCTTTGCCCTGGAGTCATCAGTCTTTTCCTAGAGCCAACAATCCATTATGCTTCCACCTCTTCAGGACACACACATATGCTCTGTCTTCTCAGGGGTTTTCTCGATGCCTTCCTTCCTTCTTCCTTCCTTCCTTTTTTCCTTCCATCCTTTAGTTCTCCTTTCCCTTCCTTATTTTCTTGATGCCCCCAAATTGTTTTCTATCACTTACATTTCCCATATCTCTTAATCTTACTTCAAAATCTCATCATTTTTTTTCTATTTCATGGTCTTCTCACCTTTCCTGTTGGCACAGCTGTGAGTAAATCATCCTACAGCTCATATTGTTGACTTCAGCCTAATTTAAGTGTGCTACTCTCTCTGCAATACTGACCTGATCATATGACTTTCCAATTTGAAACCAAGGGAAGAATTTTCATTTTGTAATTATTAGGAAATTATGAATACGGTTTGTACCATGCCCCAGTACATTTGGCTCTACTGCTGTTCCTCTGCCATTACATAGTTGCTGGCTATCCTCCATGTCCCTTTGCCCTGGGGTCATCAGTCTGTTCCGAGGGCCCACAGTCTTTCATGCTTCCCCCTCTCCAGGACACACACAAGTGCTCTGTCTTCTCAGGGGTTTTCTAGATGCCAAAAGAGAGAAAGAGTGATCTGTTATGCAGAATTTGAAGATCTGTGATATCTACCTCCCCCATCAGTTTAGAGAATGGAATATCCCAAGTCAAGCACAAAGAAATAAACTTTCCTGGGAGCTTGTATACACCAAGCACCTTTTCATACCCCACTGGCTCTGTCTTCATCCTCTCCTAATTTAAGCCACCCATCCCCATAGCATCTACCTTCCATAAACGAACAGGCCAGAGATACCCTTCAATGTTTTTCTTCGGGGATCCTGTAAAAAGATGCTTATTCCTTGGCTCTCTGGATGACTTTGTACTTGCAGTATGCGACACCTGACAATTAGCTCTGTAACAGTCCCCAGATGCACCCAGGTGCTCAGACATGGAGGCACCAAGTGTATCACTCAAATCTGTGAGTGTCTCCCCCTCATTTCCAGATCCACACATCAAATTAAGAAGAGCATTACAGTTACATAAATCTGATATAATAAATGTGGACAGAGAAAGATCTCTTTATCTGACTATATTGTAATAATAAAGGAGACTATTCAAACAAACCAAGTCAAAAGGAAATGCAAAACAACCAGATATTTAGATTCATTAAGTTCTCTGAAGGATTAAGAGCACTGTGATCTGCTACAAAGGTTTTAACTAACAGTGCAGCATACAGTCTGAAAAAGAAGAGACAGCTGAGGAGCATCCAGGACCCTAAAACCTACAGGTGAGGGTGACACTGACTGTAAAAGTGCCAAGCCTGAGGACACAGGCTTTTTCCAAGGAAGAACAGGTCTGTAGGACGCTGTCCTGAGGCTGGGACTCACTAGTTTCTGGGTTTCATTTGAGTGTCCCTTTCCCTTAAAGAACTCAAAGCTATATCTTACCCATAGTCCCTTGTCTATGGCTCTGCTTTCCAAGGTTTTGCTTTCTTATTGTCAACAGGGTCTGAAAATGTGAAGTACACAGTTCCAGAAATGAATCATTTGCAAGTTGCACATCGTGTGCCATTCTGAGTACCGTAATGAAGTCTCGTGCTGTTTCCCTAGGGACAGCCATCATCCCTCTGTCCAGAATTATTCACCCAGTTCATGCTGTCTGCCTTTTCATCTCTCCGTGGTCCTCTGGGCTATCCTACGAACCCTGGTGATACCAAAGTGCTGGTAGCCAAGGAACCTTTATTTACTTAAAAGTGGCCCCAAAGTACTATAAGGATAGTGACACTGCCAATTTAGAGATAGCGAAAAGGTCTTTGTAAAGTGCTGGGTTTAAGAGAAGACATGAAGGTCAGTGAGCTGGACTGAGAAAACAGTTCAGTAGATGAAAGACAGGTGGGCAGCCAGGGCCAGATAGTGGAAAATGAAGCTCATTTGAGATCCCTACAAAATACAAGGACCAAAAAAATTGCGAAAATACTTTTAAAATTTTTATTTTATGAGATTACTAAAAAAAAGTGCCAAGGGAAAAATCTCAGACTTACTGGATTTCCTTACTCTTGTTTTACAGTTCAAAATTGCTTTTATATTATCTTGAATTACATAGGGAAGCCCATTTGTTTTTTCTCCAGAACTTAGCATCTTAAAAGTCTAAATGTATCCCTGAATCTGTTTTTTTTTTTTTTCTTTCAACAGTTGAACTCATCCACAAGTATTAAGCAACTACTATGTGCCAAGATTTATGCTAAATGCTGGAAATTTAAAGAAAAAAAATTTGCTCACGCTTTTCCTCTGCATCTGCTTCAGTATTATACTTCAAATTACTTTTCTTTTTCCTGTCCAATATTTCTAAGAAGCCCTTCAGTCTGGCTTCCTTTAGATTTCCAATCCTGAAAGTTGCTCACAGCTCCAAAGTATTGCCTTGTAAAGTGTCTAGCTCTGGGCTCGATTGGTCCATGCCTGCAATCCCTGCTACTCAGAAGGCTGAGGCAAGAGCATCACAAGTTCAAGGCTCAAGGCAAGCCTGGGAAACTTCCTGAGATCCTGCCACAAAACACACACAAAAGGAATGTAGCTCAGTGGTGAAGCACCCCTCAATTTGATCCCCAAATATCACACAACAAAACAAGCATCCAGCCCTAACTAAGCAGGTGTTCGATACCTTTAACATATTCGTGGTGATCTCAACCAATCCCTAGATATGGGATACAGGTGTCATGATGAAAACATTTGTGAACTCTCTTTGGCTCTCTGAAATATTTCTAGCAACAAACCCAAACTTGTTTAAATTTTTTACTTCTAATTTTCTTCCCAAGGAGCGAAACTGGCAGTTGTGATTGCTGAGGAGAAAGACTGTGGTGCAGAACCATCAGTAGAAGAAACTTGTTTTCTCAGGTGCCTCCAGCAACGAAAGGTGAATAGAAGATAGGGATCTAAGACCGCAATACTCTTTAAGGAGCATGTAAAGAATGTTAGCACTTTGTCAGCCTCTGTTGATTAATAGACAAACCCTGTTGGGTTGATGCACTTTCTTAAAAATGTGCAGGTGTTTTGGTTTGAGAAAGCAGTTCGCTTTGGTGCAAAAGAAAGGTAGCTCAGAATTTTTTTTTTTTAAATCCCTAACAGTGTGCCAGAAAGGCCACCCAATCCTATTCTTTTTTTCATTACTCCCTCACACTGGGAGTGTGAGGCTAGAGGGTCAGTTGGGTCTGACCACGGTAGAAGTTTATTTTTGCTTGGCTCAGATTCAACTGGTTTATTTATAACTGTTAAAGACCTGGAAGCCAAATGGGTTCACATCCAAGCTATCCAAGGTTGGGGACAGTGATGCCCAAGTCATACTTTAATTCTTTTAAGATGTGCAATCCTGTACCTGATACTGATTACTGGAACGTATACACAATAATGTGGGGGGAGGGGAGGGGAATGCTGGAGGACATATCTGTCATTCTGCTTATGGTAAAAGTTACTAGCTCCATCTTTAGCTTCTATGCTCATCAGATTTGTTGGTCAGGAGCCATGCATGGATAAGGAAAATGTGAACCTTAGATTGCCAGGATATTTCTTTTAATTTTAAGGAGATACAAAGGCAAAAAACTCAATATGATTATTTTATGTGATTTTTCTCTCTTCGTACCGAGAAGAAGCTGAACCTGGGAAAGGTGCTTCCAGTGGTCATGGAAAAAAGAGGAGAAATGAAACATTTGGGTTTGTTCGTTCATTATATTCTAATCACTGCCCTTCCCATATTCTTCTACCAAAACTGCAGTACAATTAACTTCTGTTACCCGGATGGAGAACTGATGTGGGTAGAGGATAAGTAATTTAACCAGAGCCAGAATATCCTGCCACTCAGATCCCAGGATATCCACCACTCTTGTCTGCCTCAATATCACCTGCACTGAGCCACAGGGGTGATAATGCTTGTGCTATTTGACTGCCACACAATGAATAAAGAGCAACCTTACATCTTGAGTCTTTCCCCCTTTTCTTTCTGTCCCTCTTCTGCTTACCTAGTATACTTAAGACATACATTGCTGTTATAAATTCCCACAATGCACCCAAACCTCCCACTGCATCCTCCTTTCCTGTAATAGCTGACGAAGTAGCTGTTTTGTTGGAAGCATTAAATGGAAGACACAGCAGACAGGACAAGTCACATAGGAGTTCATAAGCTAAGAAAAATTGTAAGCACAACGTGTCATTAGTGTGGTATAGTGTGTATATATATGTGTGTATAGTATATGCATATATAAATATATGATCCTATATATATATATTCTGTTTTTGGGGGTGCTACATGTCAACAACTCATTTTTAGAATAGTGTTGACATGCAATCACATTTTCTCCAAAAATTAAAGTTTCTCTCCTAACGTGCTTGGCAGGCAGGGTAATTTTGCCTGCCATTAATAAAAATGAGCTAGTCAAGGTCACAGCTAGTGAACGGCAAAGCCAAAGAATCAAATTGAGGTCTGCCTTATTCTAAAGATATGCTCTTAACCTATTTGCTATGTTGACGAGAAGCTGGAAATGAACCAACTATAACACAAACACTTGTGCTCAGGCAGATTTTTTTTTCTTCTGAAAAACACCCAAAAGCAGTATATATGTCTGTTTTTCCTGGGATGTCTCAAGACCTACACTGTCCAATAAATAAGTCATATTTGTCTGTGTAAACTTGAATTTATTAAAACTAAAATTGAAAATGCAATCACTCAGTCCCACTGGTCATGCGTTAACTTTGAGAACCACCAGTGGCTGGTGGCTGTGGTGCTGGTGCCGGGGACAGCACAGGCAGAATATTGCCATTATTGTCGAAAGTTCTGTCAGGCAATTCTGCTTGAATCCTTTCATCTGCCCTTCTGCGTATAGAGAACAGGTAGTAATGGATCATGTACTGTACCTTCACTCGATGCCCCTATTTAAATACAGCTCTGTTCCCTATTAAATATGCACCTGCTTTTGCTGGAAGAATTTTAATTAATTCACACATATCTATTCATTTATCATTTTTCCTGGATATCTGCTCTTTGCTTGGAACTGCGCAAAATCAATTGAAGACAAAACGTAATACCTTGCCTGGGAGTAGCACGTAGGCGAAGGTTAGAGTCAGATATAGAATAACACCGTTTCTTTATAGACTGGAGAGCATTGTGGCAGAGGGGAACGTAGTGGGAGAGGGACAGCAGAGACACTGTAGTCCGAGCCGCCACCACTAGCCTTGCTGTCACCAGGGCTGGGACTCTCTTCTTTGCACAATTCAGCGCAATCACCTTTCAAAACAAAACACCTTCGTGGAAGTTGCATAAATATTCATTGCAGTTGCAGACCAAGTTGCTGTCCTCAGACTTGACTCTTCCCTTTCACTGCTGCTGAAAATGGCCCTAGGCAGCTGCGGGAAACCCCATTGCGCTCTGTCCCTACAGCAGATGGGGATTGCTCTTTTCCTATTTCTATTGTACATATAAGGTATCATTTTAAAATCACTCTGAGACGTGCGAAGCCAGATACAAACAGGCTTAGTTCAGACGGACTTCCCACTTGTCCCCAATAAATCATTTGAAATTAAGAGCACTTCCATTTGGAGCCGAGCACCGTGGGAATGCTAGAGGGCAAATGCCAGGGTACACGGGAGGAAGCAGGAGTTGGCCCACAGGCAAGGAGGAGGTCCTGCCTGGCTCTCCATTAAGATGCCACTTTTGTTATAAAGGAGAATAAGCAGTCTTTATCTAGAGTCTGTGTGTGCTGGCTTGTTGCTTTAAATAAATAATTTCTAACTCAGTGTTTGAGTCTCCCTTGCCTAGTTAGTGTAGCAAAGGGAAGAATAAAATGGCAAAGTTGTACCACTGAATCACCCCAAGGAATGATCTTTAATATTTGACTTGCAACCTCTGAGGCATACTGCATACCTAGGTAATGTTTTTGATGGAAGGCAGGAATAGGGATCCACATATTGTAAGGAGAAAGTTGGAGCCAGTGACACATGACAGGAACCCGAAGGGTTCATCGTGAGGATCGAGGAGTCCCTCAGTAGCTATCTAAGGATTCTAGAATCTTCCCTTGAGAGAAGGGGGCCATGAGCCACAAGGAGCATGGAGTGACCCCATTGTTTAGGAAAGAAGCTCAGGCGGGAGCATCTCCTCCTACCTGCCATGGTCTCTGCTTCACATTTTAGCTGCCACCAATTCTGAGGCTCATTTACATATAAAGCATCTGGAATAAGCAAAACTAATTTGAATCTCCTTTTATAAAATGTTAGCTGGATTAAAGGATCAGGTAGCTGGTTCCTTTACAAGATTCACTGGAGGGAAGACAGAGAGAGAATGAGATAAAATCATTAGGCCTGTCCCACACTGGCAACTGTTCCTGTGTAAACTCAGTCTCTAAAATGTGTATATTGTTCTGGTGGTCCCCTTTCCTCCTCCTATGCAGACTTCATTTTACAGTGCTGAATTCTTTAACTGTAGTTACACCTGCAGTGACTTTTATCTCATCCAGATTCCTTTGTTCCTCTAATCTTTGGCTACACCACAGAGATGTGGGGACACCTACAAGATGCCCTACTTTAAACACCTGCAGAGGGCATTGCTACAGTTTCAACTGGGGACCTGTGTTTCCCAGCCCTTCTTCCCAGGCCCTACCTTATGGTAAAGATAGTATCTGGCCAAAACAACAATGGCACCATTCATGTATACAAAGGTGAAGTCATTTTGAAGATTTCTTTTAGAATGCGTAATAAAACGTAGACATACAGCTGGAAGGAATCTTAGACATCACAATTAATTCCAACTCATGCATCTAACAGAGACAGAAATGGACTCACAAAGAGTCAGAGACTTCTAAAAAGTCACATACGCAGTCAATGACAGAGTCAGGCTTAGAATTCAAGACTTCTCATTTCTAGTTCATGGTTCTGTCCCTTACACATAGTTTTATTGAATTTTATTCAACAAGTAGTTATTCAGAAACACTTATGGGCTGAGAATGGTAGCAACCAGCTGTAATCCTGAGACTGTGAGAGTCTGAGATGAGAGGATTGGAAATTCCAGCCCAACCTGGGTATTTAGCAATTCAACAAGATCCTGCCTCAAAATAAAAGATAATAAGTTGATCAGTGGCAAGGCCCTAGAAGAGGGGGAAGATGAGAGAGAGAGAGAGAGAGAGAGAGAGAGAGAGAGAGAGAGAGAGAGAGAGAGAGAGAGGGAGAGAGAGACTTATGAGAAAGGCTTTCAGCCAGGAGCCAAGGGCCAAGTGCCAGAACCTTTATGGGAAAAAATAAATATGATCAATTTGAATTCTGTCCCTAAGCAATTTAGGGTTGAGTAGGATAACAACATTATTGACAGAAATAAAAATCAGAAAAGTAATACAAAGAGATGAAAATGCTATTGATGTTCAGAAGGAAGAGATTAAGCATAGCTTCCTAGAGCTATAGAAAATTTTTAACCACAAAAGTTAGCTTTTCATTGTGATACTGGTTGGTTTTCAAGTATGGTTTCAGCCCATGAGGCCAAGCCTTCCATATTTAAGTTAACTTACTGTCTAGAGTGACAGGGCTGTACATTTGCATACTTCTTGAGCCTGCCTTTCCCTTTCACCTCCTTCCCTGTGCTATGCTCCCTGGATTCTCACAAGCAATGCTCTAGAACCATCTAAGAAATTGTCTCATAGGAGATTTGTTCTATTTTCTTTGCTGAGGGCTTTGTTTTCAATGGGTGTTAGAGTTTGTTAAGTCATCTATTATACTGTATCATTTTTTTATGTATTTGGTACAGGGTGTCACTTGCAGCTCAGACCCAGTGATGCTCCGGTTTTCAGCCTCCCCATGCCCACACTTGGTGTCTGGCTCAGCGTGCCTGAAGGCAGAGCCCGTGCAGCATGTGGTGTTGGGGATCGAACCCCTGTCCCTGCGCTTGCCTAAGCAGGTGCTTAATCCACTGAGCCATCTCGCTGGCCCTTTACTGTGTTTGTTACAATGCTATGGTCAAATGTTTTTTTTTTATTATTATTACTTTTTTTGGGGGGGAGGTGTTCTCACTACATAACTCAGACCCAGCAGTTTCAGCCTCCCCAGCGCTGGGATTGCAGGTAAGTACCACTATGCCCGATTTGGGGGTTGGCGTGGCTTGCCCCAGTTCTGGGGCCAACACTGCATGTGACACTGGGGATCAAACTCAAGACCTTGAGCTTGACAGGAAGGCATACAGGCCACTGAGCTATCTCTCCAGCCCTTTATTGTTTTTTTAATGAGATGTGTTACCTTGATTGTCTTTGGATGCCAAACTATGAAGAATAAATTTTCATAGTTCTTTCTAAAGGCTGTTTTCCTTGTTCCTTTCCCTCCCTTCATTTTCTCTCTCTTCTTCCCTTTTTCTATCCTCATTTCTTTCCTTTTCTCCTTTTTTTCTTCCTATTGTGTTCTTTCAGATTGTTGCTCATGTAATTTGTTTTCATTTTCTTTTTTCTTAACATAGCGATTTCTCTCAAGAGCTTTTCATTATCATGGTTCCTTTCTCTCTGTTGTTATTCTACATCTGGTATCATGAAATGAATCACTTCACTACTCAGTAATACATCACCTCTTCCCTGGGCAAGGTGGCACATGTCTGCAATGCCAGCGTCTTGGGAGGGTGAGACAGGAGGTTCACAAGTTCAAGCCCATCCTAGGAAGTTTAGTAAATTGATGAGATTTTGTCTCAAAAAGGTGTGTGGAGGAGTCAGGGAGGTAAGGATGTAGCTCTATGTGAAGGCCTTGAGTTCAATTCCCAGCACCAGAAAAACCAAAACCAAAGCAAACAAAATATTCAGCACCTGTTTTAGAGAAGTGACATTGACCTTTGACTTTTCCCCCTCATTTCAACGTGGAGGTTTTATTTATTTATTTAGGAACTGGGGATTGAACTTAGGCTCTTGTGCTTGCTAGGCAAGTGCTTATTGTACTGAGCTATCTCCCCGGCCCCCAACATGGAGGTTTTAAGAGTGGGAAACCCCGATAGCTTTTGATGCTAGGATGACAGAGAGAGCTTGCATTCACAAGAGTTTGCTATTCATAGTTTCCCTGGGATCTCTATGCCATACTTTTTTTTTTTCCAAATTGGTATGGCTGTGAATTTGAAGGGAAAATATTAAGGAAAACTTACAATAACTTTAGATTCAGTGTCTTACATTAATAATGTTTATGAAATTTGTGAGGGTTGGAAAGCAGATTTGAAGATTAGATTACCCAAACCAGATCATACCATACTTTTATTGGCTGCCATCTTTTTGTATTTTTTCTCTTCTCTTCTCTTCTCTTCTCTTCTCTTCTCTTCTCTTCTCTTCTCTTCTCTTCTCTTCTCTTCTCTTCTCTTCTCTCCTCCTTTCTCCTCTCCTCTGCTCTCCCCTCCCCTTCCCTGTCCTCTCCTCCCCTCCCTACTCCTCTCCTTTCTTCTTCTGTTTCCTGCCTTCCTTTCTTCCTGCCCTCCTCCCTCTCTCCCTTCATTCCTTTCCTTCTCTCTCAGTGCTGAGGATTGAATACCTGGCTTCATGCATACTAGGCAAGTGTTCTATCCCTGAACCATACCCTTTTTTCTTGTTTGGTGATTTGGTAGTCTTTGGCTTGTTTTCTACCAAATTTTAAATGACCCCATTATGTTTTGAGAGCAATAAACTCTGTGATTAAATTCTCTCTGACTTTTCTATGGTTCATAGAACTTTATACTATTTTTAAGAACAGCAAGCAGAAGCACATATACTTTAAAAATAAGTTTCTGTACTTAATTCAAAGTAATACATGCACATTACTAATTAGAACAGAAGGTCTTATAATGAAAAAGTAGGTGTTTCTACTCTATAATCCAAGAGGTAAGATTTGAAAGAAATTTCTTTGCTTATTTGTTGATTTCATAAACTTAAGTAATAGTGGTCTACTGCTGATTTGACTTGCTAAATCTAGATAATCTATTGATTCTCCACTCCTAATCAACCACTAAAAAGAGATTGTCTCCTAATGTCAATGTCTAATGGCTTCTGATCTTCACCTAAGTTTCCTAGAAAAGAATTCTCAGACGGAAATCTGCATGCAGGAATGTTACTGGAGGGTGTTCTTGGGAGCACTTGCCACCTGCAGGGCGTGAGACAGCCAAGATGAGGCACAGAGAGGTGTTTGACTGAGGAACAGAGTCTCATCTCTGAAGTTGAAATGGTCCTTCAGAGTTGCACTGAAGGGAAGCAAGGAAACTAGGCACTTGTAGAGCCACCTAGGCCAGGCATTTGCTGTAGGCTGCTTTTGAACAAGAGGCTTAGGGTTGGGTGCAGGGGCTACATTTGCTAGAAGACAATTCTTAGGGAGAATTCATTTGAAAGCCATCTGCATGCAGTTCTTTTTGCAGAAGAAATGA
>NW_004524619.1:1028014-1057009 GCF_000260255.1 Octodon degus | reverse complement strand
AATATAGATAAATTATAAATCACTTTCAATCATAACTTCTGATATATCCCTAAGGATAAACAACCTTTTGTTTATGGAATTGATTTGGTACAGGTATTTCTTCTAACCAAACACTATAAAGATATTTGTTCACGTAATTTATTTCATGAATTTTTAAGATGATATAATACCAGCCCTGTCCTCTGAGGCTAAATCCTGCCACCAGTAACATGATTTTCTTAGTTACTTTTCTCTTGTTGCTGAGACAAAATACCTGACACCCAAAGTCCAAAGGTCAGAGGTTTTTAGCTCACAGTTTGTAGAAATTTCAGTCCATGATCTGCTGGCTCCATTGAGAGGGGCATAGCAGACAGGCATTGCAGAGGAAAAACAGTTCATGGTGGGCAGAAGACAACAGAAACAAGTACTGGATTAGACAAGCCTCTTTCTGTCCCTTCTACTGTATCCAGGCTACTGGAATTATGGCAGTGCCAAACCAATCAGCGGACTGATTCTATTAAACACCTATAAGCCTTGCATTGCACACTCTAGATGCAGCCTCCTCTGAAAAAAGCCCCCCACCCCATGACTGCAGAAGGTTTTGGGGTGACATCTAGAAGCAAGCTATACCAATGTCCCCATACTCCTTTCATGTCATTTATGTGAATTCATTACTTTTTGTCCAAATTGCACACATTGTTCCAAAGTAACTTCTTTTCCATTCTGATGAACACTTTCTCTATTAATTTTCTTGTTACCCTACAGTGCTTCAGGAAGCATCCTTCCATGTGTTTCTTTGTGCACCTATATTCATGCTGCCCAAGATTAAACGATGAAAAGTGTAATTTATTGTCAAAAGGAAATTCATTCATCTATTTAATTTTATAATATTCAGATATCCTGTTAAAATGGTTGAAGAAGTTTACTTTTCACAAGCAGTATTTAATAAGGGAAAGGTTTGGGCCAGGAATGTAGCTCAGTGGCACAGAACCTGTTTGGCAAACACATGACCCTGAGTTTGATTTCCAGTACCAAAAAAATAAAATAAAAATAAAGTAAAATAGAAAAGACTTATACAATCTGATGAAAATCTAGTGTATCATGGAATATCAATTATTCCTTCCCACTTATATCACTTTTTAAGATTATGAAGCTTCGTACTTTTTCAGGCTTGGGTTCTTTGACATTTGGTTTCTAGTGATGCTTATCAACTTCTAAATGTTTATCACTTTTGTGTATTTCTAGTTCTATGAATAACCTGCTCAATATAGGCATTTTTCAGTTTGCCTGTATTTCAGTTGGTTTAGAAGTCTCTTACTAAGTAAAATTTTAAGAGTTTTAAGATATATTCTGGGGGCTGGTGAGATGGCTCAGTGGTCTAAAGCACCTACCTAAAGCAAGCTTAACAAAGCACAGAGACCACTGTTCAATCCCCCGGCCCCACATGCCAGCCAGCCACGCCCCCCTGGTGGGCTGAGCTGGCCACACACAAACACACACACACACACACAAATAAAAATAAATTAAAAAAAAAAAGATATATTCTGACTTTTAGTCCTTTTTGGTTTTAAATAATGAAAACCTATCCCACTTAAAGTATACCACATGAGAGCTGGCCAAATAGCTCAGTGGATTAAAGCACCTTCAAGCAGGCACAGAGGTAGGGGGTTCAATCCGCCCCTGCCCCGGCGGGGGGGGGGGCACTGAGATGGCAAGTAAGACTGGGCGTGGTGGAGCGCGCCTGTAATCCCAGTTCTTGGGAGGCTGTAAACAAGTGGATCACTACGAGTCTGATCTAGTAGTGAGACCCTGAACACCCTGTAGACCTTTCCCTAAAATACAAAAAATAAAAATTAAAAAATAAAGTATACCACATGAATTGTTTTTCTTGGGAGGATTTTTCTTTTTGTATCACTTGTCTTACTGGTATTTTCTTTATATATAAAAATTTGGTCTTTTTCATATACTATTTCCAATTTGTGTCTCTAAGAAGACATGGCCTATCCCAAGTTTCTAACAATATTTTGCTCACATTCTTTTGAATAGATTTTAAAATAATTTAGTAATCTTAAGTTTTCAGTTCACTAGATAAGGGTGATGATATGTGTTTGTGGCGGTGGTGGTAGAGATTCATGCTGTTTGCAGTTAATCTCTGATTTTTAAAAATTAGAGTTAATAAACTTAGTTTAAAGAATTTGTATTTTTTGAAGGTATTGAGTTATCCTTTGTAGAAAAATTTTACAAAATCAATTTTATTAACCTTCCCACCATGTTAAATATAATCCTTGCATCTACATATAAATTCTTTCAATTAAAACATAAAATTTTTTTCAGCTAAATGTATAACACTTTGTATATGTAACATATACAGAAGTAAAAAGAGGAATTGTTTTTCTTATAAGAATTCTAGGGCAGCACTCATAGTTTATGATGTCATTTCACAAATTTATTTAAATCCCACCTATCATTATGGTATTCCATTTTTAGTAGATATTTTTCTTCCTTATGGCTACCGCTTGTTCTTGAGAAAGTTTTGTTTTGAGTTTTTACTTATGGTCCCATGCTATCCACGAAGAGGGAAGTGTGACACTTTGGTGCCTCTATGCAGAAGAGTGAGTACACTGAGGTATACCCAGCAGTCATCGCATAGGTCTCTCTGGCTAACTCCATGTCTAGTAGCTGCCCCTACATACTGGTGTGGTGCTAAGCAGAGACAATTTGTGGAGAGACTTCTTGGATGATCTTCAACCTATGCATGTTATGCGCAGTTTGTGGCAGACGAAATGAAATCTCTCAAGGACAGTGTGTAGAGAGCAAACAGCTCAGGGCCTAGAACCAATGCCAATTATGAAAGATGAGCAGAGGAAAAGGAGCCTGCACAGGAAATAGAAAACAGCCAGCCAAGGAGATTGGGGGAAAAAATAGGAGACTTTAGAATCATAGTTCAGCAAGTATTTCAAGAAGGGCCATGAATCAAACATATCAAGAATTGCAGAAAGTGTATGGAATCACACACTTTTTCACAGCATCCAAAATTGCCTGAATGTTCCTCTTTTCTTCCTGCTATGGTATGATATAGATAAGACAGCACCTCTCCATGACCCCTGATCCATGGCTGATCTTCCATTAATCTGCCAGTGGCCCTCATTCACTTCCCTTTCATAGTTTTTCAGGAAATCTAAAGAAAACATCCTAACAGAATTTTTTAAGGAGTCTAAGTTCATTACCCAGACTGACACTTTCTGTGAGCCGTATTTTCCAGAATGACCAACTCCTTGAGACAGGTCCAAGGATCAGTCTCCCCCAGGGCCAGGCAGAGGACATCATTCCTTTGCAGTATTCTGTTTTCTTTCTAAAACATTCAGTTCAATACAAAACAACAGAGAAGAAAAAAAAAAAAAGAAGAAGAAGAAGAAAAAAAAAAAAAAAGAAGAAGAAGAAGGGGGGAAAAAAGCCCTTATCTGCACAGTTGTGATGAATAGACTTGATTGGGCTTGCACACAGCAGGCAGGTGATGGCCATTGCCTGTCTATTTCAGGACTAAACTTTAGGCTGGCCACAGGTGTTTTTCCTTTTTTAGATCCTCGGCCCTGCCATCATTAAGTTTGCCTGAGGCAGCAGACAGCTTCTGAGAAACCAAAAGATAGGGGGAGGCAGGGTGTAGAGACAATCCAGCTGACATTTTAAGCAGGAAATGCAACCATCTGAATGTAAAGAAGATAAACCCTGTCTCTACACAGACTGTTCACTCAGGGGAAGTTGAGGTAAACTGTGGAAGGATTTAGAGATAGAGACAAACAGCATGTATGCTTCAGCCGTCATCCTTGTGTTTGCCTTCTTAGTGGTGCCTTTCCTTTTGTGAGAAAGACTGAAAAAAGACAAAAGTGAAGTTTAAAGTTCTGTAATTTCCTGTGTTGAATTTAATAATTAATTTTAACTGTGTGCTGCATCTACCACCATAAATATAAAGCAATTATAAATAGTGTGTGGACTTTGTGGTGACTCTCCTTAATGTAGGTAGACTATGTGACTCTCTGTGAAGTACATGTCTAAGATATTCTAGAACATTCCTTAAGCCCTCCTCCCAACTTGTATCTCTAGTAATGTCTCACTTACAAACTGTTGGTCTGAATTTCTTCCACAAGGAGTAAATAGTTCAAATATGAGTTTGGGCTTGACACTCAAGTTCCTCAGAAAGTGAATACATTTAATTTACCTGTGAATATAAATTAATGAAATGGTAGCTTGAGATCATGTGTTGCCACAAGGCCATTGTTGGAGTTACGTAGAAAGAATTAGAAAGGGAGAAGTGATGAGTGTGAAGACAGTACCACTGAGGCTTTTCATATGGGTTTGGTTTTTCTTTTTGCTTTTCCCTGATGAGTATATAAACTGTATCTTGGAGTGTATATGAGTAAATATATGCAAAATGCAGATTGTATTTCTGCACTTGAAGGATTTCAAATCATAAGAGGAAAAATTATGTGAAATAAAGTGAACATCATCGCTTACATAATTTTTAAACATAACTTAAAAGTACAGATTCATAGATTTTTAAACTATAGGGATTTAAAATATAGGGATTTTAAGGAAAATTAATGACTTGGTCTGCTTGTTTTTTTTTTTTTTTCTTTTAAACAGAATAGATGGAGTCTTCCCTAGTTGTTGGAAGTTGATTTCTATAAAAGATTACAGAATCTTTTATTTAAGATAACCTTAAATTTTTAGGAAAGCTCAGTCACTTATTTTGTAATCAAAATGTAATTTAAAATTTTTTTAAAAAAAATCATGCATTTTGCCATTCCTAGGATTGCAGGGAGGAAAAGGATGCCTTATAGTAGAACAAATACTTTTCAAAGTTCAAACCAGTAAACCTGCAGTGCTGCCAAACTCAGAGCTAAGAGATTTATTTTCCGGGTCCTGTTCTAAGCTGCAAGCTAGTCTTGTCTTTCAGTTATCACATAAAACCATCCTTGTAGCTCCAGAGAAAGAATCAATTTTTTTTTCCCTAAGTGAGCCAAAGACATTCTGGCAACCACTTTCTAACTGACTACAAAGACTGTTATTTCTCAGTCTCCTCCTTCTACCCATTCACAATGGTGAGCTGGTTTTGTATCGCACACTCATTCCTCTTAGCAAAGGAATAGGTGGTATTAACATAATTGTGTATATTTGCATGTGCTGTTTCTTTTGCGGGGATAACGCTTCCAGGGGGACTTCAGAAATGTAGATTGTGTAATCTCTGAGATGCTGCTCAAGGTTCTCCACATTCGAAATCTGGGATGGGTTTCCTCAACCTGGAATTACTTAAGGATGCTCCAGGGGCTGCCTGATTGCTGTTGGGCTGCCGAAAACATGGTGCAGAGTATCTGGACGTGAGTGTAAATCATTGCTTGGAGGAGCTAATGATGATAAACAGTCATCAACTTTGAGTTTCATCCCAGAATCTGTGTCCTGTGCTAATGGATAATGGAGAAGGATTAGACAGTGCAAGTATGTGTTCCAATGGGCACAAAAAGTCCTGGCCTACTAGGAGCAAATGCTCTCTTCTTGCTGTTCATCACTATGATGCTTTCAAGGATCAACAGTTGCAGACATTTTTTTTTTTGAGTTTTAAATGCCCCTGTGTATTGATGAGTCATAAAAGTATAAAATCCAGTTGCTTTGGGTAGATTAAGAATAAAAGTAAAATGAAAGAAATCATGATTATAAATCAACTCTCTCTTGTGGTTGACATAATATTTGGGATACAGAAGCAAAGCAATGTCCCTATTTCCAGCTCTCCACGAACTATTTTACGAAAGTATAATCTTTATGATGGTGGTTTTCAGTGATACTAATAGGAAGAAGTCTCAAGATTATGAACAAATCAGTCATGCTTATTCATTAGACATGGTCAGAAGCTGAGCTATTGAAAGAAAAGCAACACTCTATCAAGAGCACCCCAAGTGAGAGCAGGGAAGGTCCTGCTTGCCTTTGAGGACACTGAGGTTTACAGGGAGCCCAAACAGAAACAATGAGTGTGGGATAGAAATGGTATATTCTTTAACAGTCCTGAAAGAGCTGTACACGTAGTGAGGCCACTGAGACATTGTAAATCAGGGAAGGCTTCCTTGCAGAAGTGGCTGCAAGATTAGGACTTTCAAAGACTGGTAAAATTTGAATAGGAGGAGATGGGACAGTAAGAATTCCAGGAGGAAAGATAATGCAAAAAGCTTAGAAAATCAGGTAGGAAGACAGATAGTCTCATGCTAGAAGAGGGAAATTCATTTCAACTGAATTTTTATTAATTAATTCATTATTTGATTGTTAGAGTGCTTAGCAAAATATATTGGGTTTTTTTTGTTTTGTTTTGTTTTGTTGTTTTTTCTGTATTTAGGACAGGGTCTACAGGGTCTACAGGGTCTCACTGTAGACGTAAATTGGACGCGTAGTGATTCTCTGTTTTCAGTTTCCCAAGCACTGGCATTACAGATGCAGGCCACCATGTCCAGTCTCAATCGCCGTCTCAGCGCGCCCTGGGGGCAGGGCTGGCATGGCAAGCAGGGACAAAATGTATTGTTGCAAGAGTATTTTCACCTACTTCATGTATAAGATTAATTATCAGAGGAGAAAGCAAGTGGTTATGGGAAGGACCAAAGGCCTTGCAGAGCACTGACCTCAGCACTGCTTCAGAAGCTGGTTAGGAAAAGGAGGATAAGCATTTGCTCAGATGGAGCAACTCACAGAAACTCTACACAGAAATAAGTTTGATGAGTGAGTGGTTGGATCCAATTTTTGACTTCTGGATTTTATTATCAGTGTTCATTTCAGGAAGATGCATATGTGTTTTAGTTTTCTTTCTATTTATATCCCTCAGATTGTTTTCATACTAACATGTAATATTTTTCAAGATTCAGCAAGCAATGCTGCCTCCTCCCTGAAGCTTTTTTTCCTCTATACTTTTCTACAAGTGTTTGTCTTACCATTTATCAGACACCAACATACATAATCTTTTTTTTTAGCCTATTTGTTCCACCCCTAGTCCAAGGAAGTATTCTGAAATAATGTTGATGATTGACAGGGAAAATAATAAATAAAGAATAATTGATTCAATGAATATGTTTTAAAATTGCTAGAGTGTTTGCTGTTTTACTATGAGCCATATGTATGTTGGCTCTATTTTCCTTTGTGTCTTTAACTGTTGATTTGAATGATTAAGGAAATAGATATCTGCAAAGTCTGCAATATTGGTCATCCCACCTATGATTTTGGGCTTTAAAGTCAATATCCTGAATATGTGACTCAAGTGTAATACCTTAGTCTGCAAAGGCCGAACAAAAATGACTATCTCCTTACCAGGCTTGATCTTTTGATGTGTAGGGTGGGGAGAAAGGGGACATTAGTTGTCCTAGAAATTGTGCTCTGTGCAGCATCAGGATCATGTCTGAGTCTGCCACCAGGAATTCTCATTCACTCTGTATCTCAAATGCCCATCCTCCTCTCACCCTCTCCACATGTAGTTTTTGTGACCACCGTGATTCTTGGCATCTTCCTGACTCTTAATAATGCTGACTGTCTACAATTCCTTCCTCTATCTTTTGAGTATCTTTTTTATAGTAGCCTATAAACTACCTCATTAATCAGATAGTGTAAAATCCAATTAGAGGCATTAGAATCCAGAAATACAAGTGTTAAGGAATGTATTTCTTGATTGACAAGGAAGCCAAATAAACCCATCTATTTAGAATCTTAGCAACAATTAGCTGCCTTAGTTTCATTTATTGTGACATAAAAAATCTGGTTTATTGAGAGTTCTATTGAAGAAGATTTCTATGATATGCACCATGAGAGAATATCTTCAAACTAAAATGATTGTTTTGCTGTAATAAATTGAACCATATGTACACTATGTTATTCAATCTTTTTTCTTCAAGGCATAAATTGATATTAAAGAACATTTAAGTCATAACACATGGTTATCCAGGCATGAACGAGGCAATAACCCATATAAGTTGTCAAGGTGAATCCAAAGCATTTATTAGAGGTTTGTGTTGTTTTTGAAAAGTGCATGGTTGGATAAACATGGATTAGTGCTATTATGCTGCTACGATGACTCAAGTGTGTTTTTACAGTGTCAGTAATTTTTATGTTTAAAAATCACTGGTGCAGTATATTAGCTATAATTTATGTTTATCATCTTGTGTACTCTAATAGGTTTCAACAAACCATTTAACACTTCAGCTTGTGCATATACATTACTTAATAGGTATTTATCTTAAAAAAAGAGATACTTAACGGGACTTTCAAAGCTTGCAACTGCATGCTAAGAGAGAATACTGCAGTGTGTCACATTAACTTTCTTTTTCCTGTTTGCAGTTAACTTTGAACAGTCTGGCCACTTACTTCTTTGTTTGATGCACCTCAGAATAGCACAAGAAGAATACAGTACATGAATGTCCTTGTCAGGAGGAATAACACCAACTTCTCCCAACACTGAGTGCCCGTCACACTTACTAAGTAGGGTGGCTACACGATATAGCCAGCACAGCTAAAAATATGACAAAGGTCCAGTGATCAGTTACCACATTGTGGTGCCCTTTGGGTTTATTTCAGAGTAGCTATATCTGTGAGGCTTCTCACAGACAGTGTGACCCGGGCCCCTTTCTTTGGAGAGGCTTGGAGAGAAACACAGGGGTGAATGGAGGGGAGGAGGCACTGGAAAGGAGCCGGGAGGGACTTCCTAGTCACAGGAGGTTTGTTGCAGCAACACAAGAGAAGAACTTCATTTATCATGACACTATTGATTCCTCCAAATAGTGCTATGCTTATTGTTTTTGCATCAATGATGACCTATTTCTTTTTTGGATATTCTAGGTAGATGAATTACTGGAGTTTAGCCTCTTCATAAAAGGGATTGATTCATTTTAGAAACATCCCCCGAGCGGAGAATGTGGTGATAAGGTTTGTGCCTTTTTTTTTTTTTTCAGTTAACTACATTTTGACTTACTGACAGGAATGACAGAGATGGATTTGGAGGGAAAATACTCATGAAACTCTAGTTACTGCTCAAATAAATGATGCCACTTTATTCATTTTGTGAGATGGCTGAGTAAGGGTTGTTTGGAACCCTGAAATTATGAAGATACTGATCCACTCAGTAATAAATTTCTAGAAAGAGACTATAAATCTTTGAAGTCAATCAAGCACATCAGTTGGCTGAGTTAGCAAACAGGAAAGATTTATTATTCACTGGAGAAAAATTGGCCAAGATGGACCATTCAGTATTGTGAACTAACTCTGTTTCCCTGTGAAATGAGCCACGTCACTTTGACACCTATTCTGAGACTTCCCACTGTATCTTAATGATCCTCTCAGGATTAACAACTTTCACTAACAGAACCAAAATTGTTTCTTAAGTTCACACTACATCACTTTCATGATACTATCGAAATTATATACAAAATATTATGGACAATTCATATGAAAATGGATGTGATTGTGTTTTCCATGAAGAAAATTAGAGAGAAAACTCATTAGCAGTCTGCCTGAATATTTTCCATTTCAAAAGAATCAAGGAAGACAATGAGCTAGCCCAGAATGTTGGGTAGAACTTTGTACAATAACGTAGAATTTTCTGGAAGATTGTATCTTTTATATTCGAGCTTGCTAATACAATAGTTGGTAGCCACATGCAGTATTTGAGTAACCGATGTGTGGCTAGTACAATTGAAATTTTAATATATTTATTTTTAATACTAAAAATTACTTGTGGTTAATAATTACCATGTTGGAAAGTGCCAGGAAATTATCCTTGTAAGAAAAAAAATCCTGAAGAATTATTTCCTTGTGGGATTATTATTGGATTAAATAACAGAATTGATGGTTGTGGGGAGTCAACCCCAAGTGCTATCTTTTAAAAGTTGCTTTAGGGAAAATCAGAAAGCATAGGAAGGAAGAAGAAGCCCATATAGATTTTTCAAACATGAACAGCAAGAGGTTTTACTGAAAAAGCAAGATGTCCATAAATGAAAACTAATGGCAACATAAGCAGGTAAAGATGAAGCTAAATTTATGAGACATGAAGCACATGGAAACTTCTCTTTAAGATTATATTTAGAGAGCAGAGTGTATAGTTAGTAAGGCAATATTGAAGTAATTAAGTATTATTAATATTCTTATTTACCCTCTAAATAAGGATTATTTTGTAAGTAGAAAGTAAATATGTGTGTATACACACACACACACACACACACACACACTATATTTAAGTAATGATAGCTTGGTTCACAACTTAATTTATTCTACAATTTTGGAAAAGATGGCCACAGTCATGTTTGTTCCCTGATGAAGAGTTTGAAAAAAATAACAAAAAATTCTAAAAATGTGTCAATTTGGTTTGCAAACAGAAACATTTATGAAAATATATATTTAGAGATATGTGATTACCATATATGGTAAATATTTAAATTTGAAAAATTATATTACAGTAAAAGAGACATTTTCATTAATTCTCCTCAAAATACTTTCCATCCCTTCGATCACACTCACCCCATCATCGCTGCTACTTTCTGAAGCAGTTCTGGAATGCTCTTTCCTCAACGCCTTTCCCACATGTAATGAAAGATATGAGAATGCTGTTGCCAAGACCCAACCAAGACAAAGGACAATGATCCATAGAAACTCATAGAAAACATTATGGTGTGTTTACAAATACCTTATTCATCAGGTCTGGTACCCTGTGACTTCTATCTCTCCTGCGAGGTCAAAATGACTGTGAAAGGTAAATAAATTGATTAAGGATGTGAAGGTAACCACGACAGTGCAACTCGAAGTGCTTACACAAGAGGACTTCCAGAACTTCTTCAGAAAGTGACAAGAACAGTAAGACACGTGTTCAAAGCTAGGGGCAGAATTTTGAGGTGAATCAATAGAAACACTTTTTTTTTTTCCCTGTAACAATGTCTTTCTTATTTCAGCAAATGATAATTCCATTTCTGGCTACCCAAACTAGAACTATAGGACTTTATTCCAGTTTCTCCCTTTTCTCTTATCTCCAGTATGTAATTGGTAACAGGTCCTCTCTTATCTTTTACTGAGAATTCACATTGATCTTTTGAAAATTATTTAAGGGTTTGTGGGGTGAATATATATATGAATACCACATGCATATGTTGAAGACCGAACTCCAAGACATGAGGGGATTTGGAAGAGGGGCTTATGGGGAATAATTAGATCATGAGGCTGAAACTCTTGAACATGGATTATTGTCCTGAAAAGAAAAAACACATTTGTGTCAGCTGAGTTTCTGCTCCCTTTTAGGTGAGGTTACAAATAAATTGGCCCTCTGCAGAGCAGGAAGAAAACCTCCAGATGTTGGACCTGCCAAAATCATGACCCTGGACGTGACAGCTTCTAAAACAGAGAAATAAATGTTGTTACTTACAACACTGATGTGCTTTGTCTGAGTAGAGCAAACCAACTTTTGACTCAAGTTAGAGCTCAAATTTGGTAGCACACTGTCCATGACAATTTGTCCATCCCCGCTTGTCTTCAAATCCTGCAAGATGTAAAGTTATGTTTATCTTCTATTTTTGCTGAGTCCTCACATCCCCTTTACTGGCTCATTTTTGTGCATATTGTACATACCGTTTCTAAAATTTCCTTACCATTTTGCTCTTCCTTTAATACTCACTTCAGGATCTCTTCCTCTTGAAATTCTTCTCCATCACATCCCATGCCCCTGTAAAAAAGTCATCTGATTGTCTTTTTCGACACTCAGACTGTAGTAGTTATGACACTAATTTTGATTTTTTATTAGCTTACTTCTCCAATAGACTGGAACTGAATGGAATAAGACAGATGCCTGTCTGTCCTTAAGTCTCCACTACGCTGTGGCAGCTGACACTCAGAAGGGAATTCCTGGATGTTGAATGAATGAATGAATGAATGAATGAGCGAGTGAGTGAATGAAGACATGGCCATGTTCAAAGTGTGTATAGCTGCTTGAGCTCTGCCATGGCTTGGATATTCCTGGCAGAAATTACAAAAGGTGAAGTGTCCACAAATTGGAAAAATTAAATACTCTTCTATTTCATATTTATCTAATGACCTAAAACTATTTTTTATCCTGCCATATCATTAGGAAGAATTATTTAAGGTCACTAATTTAGCATTTAACAATCCTAAATATATGAATTCATAACAAGGATTTGGGGGCTGTTAATTTATATAAATATTGTCATTTTTCTCTTTTATTTTTAAAGAGAATGCAAAAATAGTAAAAAAAATCATGAAAACAACAAAATGATAGGAATTCAACAATGATTGTTACGTTGTGTATTATTGTCTTCAAATTAGTTTTTCAGATTAGCAGATTGGTCAAGAAATTTAAAAAATATATGAAAGGAGAAAAAAAAATTAAGTATTAACTTCTCCTTTCAATAGACCAGCAGAAATCAGCAGTACAATTTTCTGTGCTATCCTATGTATATACATATATGTTTTCCCTTCCTTCTCTTTCTTTTCTCTTTTCCCTCATTCCAGTTGTTCTTTCTCTTTTGACAGTGTTTCCCTTTCACAGTATCTATTGTGCCCTTCAGATTCTGTTACTCTTTCAAGCTCTGGTACTAGGGAGACAATATGATGTTTACACACGTGAGTCTGATTTATTTCACTTCTGATCGTGGCTCTAGTTGCATCCATTTACCTGTAAAAATCTCAAGCCATGTTTCAACATTTTTGATACCTGAGATATTTTCAGAATTTTAAAATATTTTCTCATGTTATAAGTATTTCTTAATTGCAAATAACTATTCATATATAGACCTGATTTTGTGTGCACCATTTTGTTTTCTTTTGCTTATAAAGTACCTCCAGAAATGTGTAAGCCTGGTTTTAAAAAAGAAAGTCAAAGTATTAACTTTCTTTAAGTGCAAAATGTAGAATAAGAATTTCTATTGTTTGGAAAAATACAAAAATTTAGCATTTGTTATAAATTTGGGCATATTCATTGAACTTCCTCTATGCCCATATCTGTAGTACAAAATGAAAAAGTCAGACTAGAATATCTGAAAGCTCTGAATTCTATTATTTCCTTAAGCTTAACAGTCATCAAGAGCTGTGTAATGGGCTGGCTTGTTCACACCTGTGGCACACGTAGTGCTGCTCTGGGAGTCCTAGACTGGTAACATTAGAAACACACCTGCTCACAGCCTTTGAATCACTCAGTCAGGTACCAGGGAAAAAGAAAGGCAGGCCAGGGCTTACCAGATAGCTCAGTGGAGTAAGGTACCTGCTTAGTCAGATGTAGGGACCAGGGTTCGATCTCCAGTGTGCTAAGCCAGCCCTGACCCCCTGGGCGATTGAGACTGTTATCCCAGCACTTGGAAGGCTGAAAACAGGAGGATCACTATGCACACCTGTTATCCCAGCACTTGGAAGGCTGAAAACAGGAGGATCACTATGAGTACGATTTATGTAGTGAGACCCTGTAGACCTTGTACTAAATACATTAAGAAGGAAAGCAAGCAAGCAAGCAGGCAGGCCATTAGAGCAAAGGGTGATAGAAACATTGTTAATTCCGGTGGGGAAAAAAAATGAACTATGGTCAGTATAATGGATGTGTTAGCTTTTACTAAAAAGCTTAATTTATTAACTCATCAGCAATTCATTTAACTATAACTCAAGAATTAAGTTAGAAAGGAGAGTACAAAAATGAACAAAGCCCATGCCTTCTCCTAATGGTTATACAAAATAGATAGTAGGACAGATAAGCATAACTAGGTTCAAAATAGCCCATCTGGAAAGGGCAATGGAAAGGAGGACAAATGAATGTACTGAATATGGTCAAATAAAAAAATAATACATAAAGGGGTTAGGGAGATAGCTCAGTGGTCTAAGTACCTGCTTGGCAAGTGCAAGGACCCAGGTTTGATCCCTGCCTGGTACTGCATGCATGTTAGCCCCATGCAGTGCAGCAAGACCCTGTACCAGATAAATAAATAAATTTTAAAAAGAAGTAAGACATGGTCTCAAGCCTATGTGATTTAATGTTCCCATAGATTTTATTATATTTTAGTATAATTACTATCAATATTATGACTGCATGAGGCTTAAGTTTTCCTTTTTGAAATACCTTTGTTGGGATCAACACAGTATTCAAAAGTTTTAATTTTTACAAATTATAAGTATACACAAAAACAGAGAAGATAGCACAATGTCCAAAATATAATGTCTAGCATTCTTCTTTAATCCATCTTCTCATTCTTCAAATCCCAGGTTTTTCATTCCTTTAACTGTGAGAGATAAAACTTCTTAATATTATCACACTGAAGAATATTGCACCAATTCCTTATTATTGTTTACCAACGTTTCACATTCTTAAATTTTTTCAAAAGAATGTCTCTCATTTTTTTCAATCTTTTTGCTCAAATCAGGATCTAAGCATGATCCACACATTTAAAATATCTTCTCAAAAAAATAATTCGAATATATTTTCTTGCTATAAAGAAACTTGACACTCTCAACACTAAAGTCATAAAAGTGGTTCATGGTCAATATTCTTGTTCATTTTTTTTTATTATTTATTTTAAAACCAGCCTGGGGTCAGATTGTGACTCTGCAAAGTTTTGCTTCATGGGCTTGAGCTTAACCTCTAGCTTAAGATCTTTCATCTGTAAAACAATGAAAAAGGATCTGTCTTGTGGAATCAGTCCTAAAGTTGAATTGCATTGTCTAGTATTACTGTCTGCTACAGGCAAACCTCACAGAAAGGTCTGTTAAATAAACAAAAAATGCATAATATTAGCTTGTGCCTATGGCACATCATACATGAATGAATTACCTAGGGATGGAAAGAAGATTTATTCTTAGCCCAAAAATTATATTTGTAGTATACGTCCTACAGAATCATGCAGAGTACACACACAGACCTGCATATACATACATATTGTACACTTTTGTATTAGAAATGGTGTAACAAAATTGATAAACCAGATAGTAGAAAACTGTAGAGACTAAGAAGCAGATTTCTTGAGCGCAGACTTTGTTTTGGGTGTGATCAGAGGGAGACTGGCAGGAGCCTTAAGATTGGCAGGGGGTGAACATCTAGGTGTTCATTACTCTGGTTTCATCCCTGCCAGCCCAGGGGCTGGCAGTGATGATTCCTCAACCAAAGACAACAGTGCTTATTAGATAATCCATTCAACTAGAAGGTTCTAGAAATTTCTCCCTGCACTCTCCCTTTCAGGCATAGAGGTACAGTCTTCCCGTAATTATTGTCTGGCTTTAAGGAGCTTTCTTTATTACCTATTGGTTCTCCATGTCAGTCTCTTCACTAAATTCGTACCAATTACAGATGCAAGTATGTCACTTGTGTTTTTTCTTGGATATTGACTGATACAGTCTCGTGACAGGTAAGATAGGAAATTCGTCTGTATGGTGCCCTGGTGAACAACTACTTTTAGGGAGACCTGATTTTGTGACAGGAACTCCACTACGAGATGTATATTTAACATTCATTTGATTCTTACAATGACTCTACAGATTACAAAAGTAAGGATTCAAGAGATTTATTCCTCCAAATTGTGCATTTAGTGAGGCGATCTATATTTAAATACAAAAGAGCATATCCTTGTGGTAAGGAGTACAGGCTCCAAAGTCGGACTGTCTAGGTCTAAATTTTTTCCCTGCAACTTACATACTCTTGATTTTAGGTACATTTCAAGTGATCAATTTCCTCAATTATAAAAGGGATAAAAATAGTACTTACTTCACAGGGTGGTTGTGAGGATGAAATGTGTTAATTTATGTAACACATTTAGAGAACTTGGCTTATACGAAATGCCAATATGTGTTTGTTCTTATCTATGAATCCAAAGCCCAAGCGCTATGCTATACTCTCTCCTATCAAAGAGAATATGCCATCTATGTACAGCGGAAGACCCTTGTCCCCAGGTTCAAGTCATTTGGCACAGGGTTCTGTACTTTGTGCAGTGGGACATTCTTTCATTTAAAAAAATGAGGCCCTTTTGTTTTAAAAAGCAAACTCAGATAATTTTTGACTTTTTCATTGTCGGAAATGCAAAAGTCAATAGTCACACCAAAAGTCACGGATTTTTTCCCGTTTTTATTGAATAACTTAAAAACAAAACACAAATAACCTTTTAAATATCACAAGGCTTATGATTCCTATATTTACTTTATAAATAGACTGTGTTTAAGAGAAATGAGAGATTTGGCTTACATTCTTATTGTTGTTTTATTATAAGTAAAAGAGATTGTTGTGGACATTAATATGTTTAATATGCAGATAAACTTTTGTTTTAGATGACAAGTGAAGTTCAAATTCTAAGACCCTTTTGTATTGTCCCAGAAAAATAAACTTGTACAAACTTCATAAATAGCCATAAACTCTTGATTCTTTAAAGTCATAAGACTTTAGAGACAAGAACCAATAAAACAGTAAGCTGAAAAAAATGGGGAAAAATAGATCAAGTAATTTCAGACATCTTAGATGTTTTTGATTTCTCATGTTATGCGATAAATATTTTGACCATGTTACAAAAAAGGAACAAACACAAGAACCTATAAGTTGTGTTTCTCCCTCTTGATCCAAGATAACATAAACAATAATTTTTTAAAGTTCTAAATATAGTATTTATAGGCCTTAAAGATATTTTAGTTGGCCTAGTCCCACGATACTCTTTATTATGTTCACTGCATAAAAGTCAGAAACTTTGTGTTATGAATAATTATAGACAATGCCATTAGTGTTTCATTACTATAATGAACTTTAATGGTCTTTTAAACTTTTAAGATAAAGTAAGGATAGGATAAATTAGGATAATTAGGATAAATTATCCTTAGCAAACAATGGATACTCCTCAGAATTATTGGTTTTGCTTTTATTCTTTTTTTCTGACTTACACACTTTATTAATATTTTTATGACTTTATCAAATCACTTGACACTCATTGTGTTTTTCTCTTGGTCCACACTGGGAATGAAAAGGCAGACAAGACCTGCTAGCTGTCCACAGAATGCTTAGCGTCTAGCAAAGGAACATGTTGTAAAACAATAAGCAAACAACCAAATGGTGTTATGATTGAAGTTTCACGGTTAGCACATACAAAGCCACAGAGACATAAACACAAATTTTTTTTCTGCTGCAAAGTATGAGACTTAAAGAATGCCTAAGTCGCAGAGGAGACCTCATGGGAAATTGGTGGCGTAGGAATTTACGTATATAGGTGATGATGCCAGGCAGGTTACTGGAAATACGGGTTGGGTTTTGAGTTCAGAAAGAAACACTGGCCTGAAAACTGGTGTGTCAATAGCCTGGAGGCGGAAGAGAAGGCCAGAGTTATGGAAGAGATTATCAGGGACAGTGTGCTACAGAAGCACAAAAGACAATTGCTTCAACAGAATTCAGAACTTCATCCCATGAGAAGAAAATAAAATGGAATTTGTGAGGCCTGAGTAGACTTTACTGCCTTCTCCTAAAGCCATTTGTGAAAAGTTATCTTCATTTTAAGGAAGCAAAAGAAAGTACAGAAGAGGAAAAATAAGCTGATCTGAAAATTTCGAGTCTTCTCTAAATAAGATGAAAAGGCAGAGATTTGACCCGAAATTCAAGACATTTTTTTGCATCCTTATGAAAATCATGTACAAGAGACTCAGGGAGAAATTCTAATTACAGCATATTCTTGTCTGCAAAAAGCAATAAGAGGTTTGTGAACTTAAAAGTGGGTTTG
Organism: Octodon degus; assembly: GCF_000260255.1. Classification (NCBI taxonomy): domain Eukaryota; kingdom Metazoa; phylum Chordata; class Mammalia; order Rodentia; family Octodontidae; genus Octodon; species Octodon degus. Next base: position 1,039,295 of record NW_004524619.1, on the reverse strand, counting down.
AGGCTCACTTTTGGAGAGTGATTTATAAATATATAGATTAAGTATCCTGGTAAAATTAGGTTAGGAAGCAAGGATGAAAGAGTTTACTAAGAGTGATGATGCCAAACTGTCTTGAAAAACAGAGAAGTGTTATTTACACACATAAATATGCCTCCGGGTTCGACTCCTCATATCATAGGTGGGTGTGTAACACGTAATCAAGTGTCTTTAGGACAGTAGCTTTGATGAGCTGTCTCTGAATTTGATTTCTCTGATCTAATCTTCCACAGGTCTCTGCTGTCAGCTACTCTTCTTTCTAGCCAGTTGTGTGGACCAAGACCACAGAGGTATGCACTGGGGTAGGGGTTCAGGAGGAAGTCTATGTAGGTTTTCAGATACTTTTGCACTCTGAGTGACCATCTCTGTGACCTTGGACAAGCCTTGAAGTCCTGGTGATATTTATAGACTTCAGTGTTTCATCTGTAAAATGAAAATAAGGCGAACATGATAATCGAAGCATCATCAGGATGGGGAATTTGCCTTGTTTTTTTTACTGATTCTCACCCATTAGAAGAATAGGAATTCCATAGCCATTCATTGAATGACTTGAAAATGCATAAAATATGTAAAATTGTCCAATATAAAATAGATATTTAATTGTTATTGGTTCCTTTTGGAAATTAGGATTGTGACTGCCTCCTCCCACCTCTCCTTCTCAGGTATCTCCCCTGTGCCTGTATATGTTATAGATGACCATGAAAGAAACACTACTGGTCTACTTCCTTATATCTATAAGACTTTGCCCACCCTACAGAAGGTATCATTGGATGAAATATTGTTGCAACTCGTATCTCACAGTTTTGCTAATGATATCCAAAGATTGTGAGTGAGAACTTTATGGGAGTAAAAATATAACAAGTATCAAGTTCAAAAATGTTGAGAAACATTACCTTTAACAGGTCTCTTCATTCTTAGTCTTTCTAAGATTTTATTATTCCTGCATGGATCATCGTTCTCCAGGAGGGAGACAATAGTTTCCCAACCCAGCTTGACCAGAGGAGCCTTTCCTCATAGAGCATCCCTTTGTACTGAGATAACTCCTTGTGAAATGTGGATTTAATTATTAGCTAGAAGAGGATACATAGAGCAAAAGGATTTATTTTTATAGGGCAGTAAAATGCTTTTTTAGGTCAGGGAAGGCTTATTTAGAAATGAGATGTGGAGTTCACACAACCCAAGACAGTCATCGAGGAAATTTTATTCCGATGATGCAGTTAGGTGAGTGAAAACAAATGAACATAAAATAAGTATATAATAACACCTTGGGAAAATTAAACATCTCTCCATTTAACATCTGTCACATAGATAATCGTAGCAACTAGATTGATTGTGGGAGAGGAAACTGTAAGTTTAAAAGGGAAGCAGCTGAGTTTGCTTATATCACCTGCAAAGGGACTACTTGCTTTGGCAGATTGATATTGCACAAAGGTTTGGGGTTTCATTAAAGACTTCTGGTTGGATGGTGTAACAGTATGTTACAAAATGTGTGTGTGTGTGTGTGTGTGTGTGTGTGTGTGTGTGTGCGTGATCAGACAAGGCTGTGCATGAGGCTATCAGAAAAGAACCTGCTGTTATGCATTCCGAATTATTTTATACTTTGGATGACATTGTCATACAATACCACTCAATAGCATGTCACACTGGTAACAATGACAATATAATCAACACACTAATTATAAGATGACATGTGGATGAGTATCAATTGGGAGGTTTTTTCTTATGCAATTTGTAATATTATGATGACTATTGTAATTTTGATACATACATATTTTTGTATTTTGTGAAAAAACTGGTTCTATGTCATGGAAGAATTCAGGAACAAAAACAAAACAAACGCGGCCAAATTCTTAAGGTAATGTATGTCAAGGGGCTTTCACACCTGCAAATAATATTCTCTTCTTTATGTGTGAACTTCCTGCTGAAGCAGGTCAGAGATAACAGCTGAATTTACTTGGAGAGGTTTGGTAGGGGTTTTGTACGTTTTTAAACAATTAGTTTTATGTTATGTCATATAATTGCTTCATTATATTTTGTACATCTGTGCAAGGGTTTGAGGATGGCATTTGCTACATTTCCAGCTAGCTTCCACACTGGGGAACACCGTTAAGCAATAGTATAACTCACCTGTAGGTTAGAAAAAAGGCTTTGTGAAATAGCTCAGAAGAAAAATTCCTTGAACAGAAGAAGCAATTCTGCTCTTTGAGGAAATGGCTCTGCTCCAGGTGAAGCTATCAGACGCAGTATTCTCTCTAAGAAGATAGACCACAGGTAGCCCAGAAGAGACTAACAAAAATGATAAAAGGTTTGGAAAACAAGACCTGAGAGAGAAGGTTAAGAGCAGGAGAACACTCACTCAAGTCAAAGGAGGCTGAGGGGAGATATAACTGTCTCGCTACAAGTTAAATGATGCTACAATAAGAGACATTGATTATTATTATTAGTAGAAGAGGGCAGTTAGAACACAAGAGCTGTACTCACTTTACTTTGTATCAGGAATAATTTTTTAGCACAATAAACATTCATATGATGGAGTTAGCTGCTGGAAGAGCCTAAACCTTCTACTATGGAATTCTACTATGGAATCAAAACAAAATCCTGGCAAATAATTTGAAGTACTTTGTCAGTCTGCGGCCTGCGAAATGAGTTGTGACTCAGTTCTTCTTTTATAATAATCAAATGAATCCTTCTTTGCTCCCGTACTTTTGATTGGATCAAGAAGGAAATGTCTATAGACCCTCACAGATCTGTAATTTACTCCCAAGTGATAAGCGCCAAGGTGCAGAATAGAGCTGTATACCCACCCCAGGGGCGGAAACCTTACGTGGCTTATGCAAGATCCTGGATTTGACTGAAAGCAGTGAAATAAAATAGGTACTCAAATCACAGATAATGAAGCTTTAAAAACTTGTATGTATCAAGAAAATGTAGAGCTACCCTGTCACTCACAGAGTGGATGAAAGAACAAGATAAAAACCAGAAACACATCCTTACTTACTAAATACACTAATGTACATTCTTACATTACAATAGAGATTTCACATATGGTAAGAAATGGAAAGGTAAAATAAATTTTATTTTAAAATGCATGAAGAGAGAAGGATGAACAGTTTAAAGATTAGCTAAAGGAGCTGATTAATTATTTGGATAAAAATAAGGTCCATAGTCACACATGACACCAAAAGAAAGTCTTGCTTGATTAAAACAATGATTCTAAACAGGGAATAATGAGGGATGATAGAAGAGTCTTGCATCATAAAATTTTCCAGGTTTTTGTTTTGTTTTCAAATTATACATATTTTTTCTACCCATTGGATCTGCTATGCTTACGAGAAGTTACAGTCTCATCCTTGGTAAATTAAGATTAGCGTAACATAATGGTCTTCCCATTGAGTAATTAATTGTTTGTTGACCATTTGCTATTTGATGAGGTAAGACCCTAGGCTCTAGGAATAGATAAATGAAAACACAAGACACATGTGCTAGAGGACTTTAGTTTACTAGAGAGGAAAAAGATAGGAAAAATAATGAAAAACATCATATTCTTATTACGTAAACTGCTGAATACAATAACCATCCCTACATGTGACTCTTCTTGGACTTTTTAATTGTGTGAATAATTAAAAATGCTTTATACTTTTTACATTTTTGTACAGAGATGTTGGAGGAAGGAGGAGTTAAAATGTGTCACATACATATATCAACTATGCACAATGAATGTATCATGTCAAACAAAAAAGGAATGACACAAATAAACAATAAAATAACAGGGACTAACATTAAATGAAAAGCTAACATCTTTGACTCCTGGAGTTCGCTTTCTCAGTAAAGTGACAGACAATAATCACCATACATAAATGCTAAATCATATAGATTGGCAAAAGATTATACATGCTGTGGAAAACAATCAAAAATAAAGCAAGATCAGATGTGTATATGTGTGTGGAGGAAAGCCCAAGTTAACAAGTGGATGGCCAAGATAGAGCCTTCTGAGATGGTGGCAGAGGAGCAGAGACCAGAAGGATTTGAGTACTCATGGAGAAGTGAGACAATCCAGTTCCCAAGACAGGAGATTAATAAAGAAATCTAATTCCTACAAATGTATCTTTGCCCTGTCTTCCTCTTTCAGACAGAATCATATTAATTTTCCTTCAACTGCTATATTCCACTTGACCTTGGAAGTTAGTCATTAATAAAGAATGCATTCATACTCAAAGAGCTCTATATTTTAAAAGCTAAAATCCAGAGCAAAAGTTATCTAAGTATATGCACACAATGGCATTATATGGTATGTATAGACTTTTGCAGACATGGGCGTGTACAGACACATGGTACTTTTATTTTTCTCAGATTTCACTTATGAATGACATTTGCAATGATAAGCTATCAGTCCGTTACATTATTTTTGGAGAAGACACTTTGATAAACAAAAATTTAATCCTGCGTGCAGTGATTGCACATCAAAGTTTAAATATTTTCCAAACAACCACTTAGAACCAACCACACTAAGTAAGGTACTATCAGTCTTAACAGAAGCAATCCTGGCAAACAATTATTTCCATTGCAGCACTGACAATTATGTAAATGTGTCTCAAATAGCAATGGGCACCTAATTATGACATCTAATTATGTCAATCTTTTATACATCTATTTGAACAACATTTTATTTATAACTTTGCCACTCATTCCAAGACAAGATAAAATAAAGATATAATGATCATCTATATATGAATGCCTCATTTTTGCAATATGAACCAGAATTATCTGGTATATGTCCAGGAGTTTATTTTTATCTGTTTTTCAGGAATTCAGAAGGTGAACAGACATTAATATGGCTCTGGCTGAAAAAAAAAAACTGAACTAATGATTTGTTTTCTTTTTCTAACAAAATGAGCTATCCCATCTCATCTGTTTTGGAAGGGAGGTGGTCTCCATCAAACTTCCTGTGATTCTTCTGCCTCAGCCTCCTGTGTGCTAGAATCAGCCACTGAATGCAACAATCCTCATTGGAGGCTCTGCTTCCCAGCACCTGATCTGAGTTTCGTTATATTATAGTTTTCTTCTGTCAAAGTCAAGAAACATCATTTATTTCTAAGAAGTGCCACTGGTTTCAAAATGAAGACAAAGAAGGAAAGAGAGGAAGCACAGAACTAGGAAGAAAGAAAATGGAAGGGAAGAAAGAAGAAACAAGGAGGAAAGGAAGGAGAGAAGGAAGGAAGGAAGGTTATTTAAATAAATGAATACATCTAAATGGTAGAAAACAACCCTCTGTTATAATAGTCATGTGTAATCTTCAGTTGTTCTCTGAAATTTAGTGTGGAATAACTGCTCATGCTAAGTATAAACAATTATTTATGTTGATTTTTTATTAAATAAGATGCAATGAGATGGAGATGGGGATTGTTAAGTGATTAAGTGATTTATTGAGGGGCTGCTCACACACAAGGGATAAAAGAAAGCAAGCTATGTATGGGAAAGGAACTAAGCCAGGGGGTTTACAGGAGCCCCAGCCAGAACATGGGCAACACGTGAGGCCTGTCCTGAGGCAAGGAAGGGGGTGCTGTATGGGATGAGGTAGGCATTCATCTAGTTGTTTTGGCAGCAGAGCTCCAAGCACTAGAAACCCCAGAGATTAGCTGATTCTCACTAGACTAGCTGATTCTCCCCATCCCCCAACCCACACCCCCATCCCAGGCCCAGCATGTATAGAAACAGAACAGGGACAACAAAGATCTGGAGGAACTACAAATAGTATCCTCTAAAGACTCCACAAATAGAATGTTTGTGTGTTATTTAGATTATCTTAAGGAGTTCAAAGATTGTCTATTGTAGCACAAAAATGCATTGCAGATTTGAGAAGTGTGAAATTAAGCTCCCAGTAGTCTCTTTTCTCATTCTTGTCATGATGGACAATTCTAGAACTTTGTTGATAAAATAAAAAGATCAGAAGATACGTTCTCCACAGTTCCAAGACTTTTGATTTCAAGTGGCCTTTGAAGGATATTTTTTGTTTGCTTCTTTGTTTTTTTCTTTTTCTTTTTCTTTTTTTTTTTTTTTAGAATATCAGCCTCATTCTACTATTTCAAAATATTTCATTTTCAGTTTCCTTTCCTCTGGCATAACAGTTGAGAGATCCTGAGAGGCACTGAAGGACCAACCCGAGGCTGAGAGTCACATCTAGACACTTGAAAATCAAAGTGTAGTCTGTACCACAGTATATCACATGAGAACTTCTTAGAAATGCAAACACCAATTTTTTGTCTGCTTGACCTATCTTTTTGGGATAAGTGGGTGTTAAGGACATAAGAGAACCTGTGCTGTAACATCCTGTAACTCAGGTGTGTCCCAAATTTTCTGATCAAGGAGATTATGGGGCCAAAGAGGAAAGTGATTGATGATGTAGAGTGTGCCTAAGGAGAGTCACATGAAGAGAAAACATTCTCTCAGGCTTTCACAGAGAGCAAATGGGTCAAGCAATGGCCGTGACTCACCCACATTGCTGACACTGACAAAGGATCTACATACTGCTGTACAAGGTTTCAGGGTAAATCCTGAGGGGATTTGACTGACTTTATCAGATACAAAAGTTACACTTCTTATTATATAGGTCTTGCTTTATTTTGATCTTAGCCATCCAGCAGAAAAGAATAAACACGAGGTATAAAAAGTATAGCCGTATTAATATGCTGAGCTATAAAAGGCTCAAGTCAACAACTTCTGACATTGCCAGTCCTATGGATAACCCACTACTATTATGGACTACTGGACTATATTGGATTCTTTTGCTGAATTCACACACCTACAATATTTAAATGTCAATGGAATACCCTTGTTTGACAAAACTAAACAAACAAAGGGGATAACTAAACAAAATGAAGGACCATTTTGTATACGTATATACAAAATAGTTAGGATAGATACACAGCTACTTCCTCATAATTCAGTGAGAAGAAAGATTTGTACTAATAGTGTTTAGACAGGATATCATGTCTGCCTTTCGCACTATGAATAACCACTACAAAGACAACAATAGGCAATGTATTAATTATTGAAACTGTCCTACAAATCGGTTTTGAAATTGTCTCATTGCTATTTGTTTCTCAATAAAATTAATAAAAGAAAAAAAAGAGAAATGCAAACACCAGTTCTCATACTTTGAATCAGAACATTTTAACAAATTTCCAAGGGAAATTCACACACACATTAGACTTTGAGAAACACTAGGACAGAGTAAGTTGCTGCAATAAACCCTTCAAGGTTTGACACGTTCAGCTGGTAGGGTATGGAACTCGCAGTCCAAAACTGAGCTTTTGAAAATCTCCAAGAGTAAGTAGAATTGAACAATTTTCTGAGCAGTGTGAAACAGTTATGGCTACCTTGAGTAATTATGGCTACCCAAATCACCCATTGATTTAAAGAACAAATCATCCCTGAGTTTTCATCTTACTGTTCAAACTGAGAAAAAAGTTGGGTAATCAATCAGCCTCTGTAACCTACCACACATCTCTTCCAGTTCCGATTTTGGCAAGTCAGCTGAAGTCACTTAAGGAAACTATTCAGCAGCTTCTACATAAACCTTAGAAAATCTTACTTTCATGGGTTATACAGAAAGGAGGAAACCAAATTGAGTTTTGACTGCCAAAGAGGGAAGGAGTGAATCATTTTCATCCCATGGTTGCCAAATCATCAATCATTTTAAATTAGTTATGCTTGCTGACACCTTGGAAGTATCAAAACACACATAAGAAAATGTCCTGAAGAAAACGTAGGATGTGAGAGCCATCATTTGTACTTGTAAGGGCTATCATTTTAAGAAGTTAATATTCCACACCCATTTCTTGAGTTGAGGTTTGCCAATCAAATTGAGCTCTTTAGTATGTAATATTTGGCAAGATTCTTTGGAACTCTGTAGGCCTGAGGGCACTCAGATATTCCACACGATTCTTTTCAAAATATTATCAACTTCTAAAAAGATGCAAATATGTGTGAGAGCTATAAATTCTTCTGTTTTAAATATCATGCTGTCCCTTTGGGAGAATCTCATGGGCATAGATAATTACTTCTATATGGGGAATAATGAATCAAAACATTTTTTGATTCATATCTACACTTTTCTGGCAGGTCTCTGGCATGAATCACATGCAAATGAATGAAATGTTTTTTGAATTTTACCAGCACAGCTATACTATACTTCAATCTCTAAAATATATGCAACACGGGGTAAGAAAGGATATTTCTACTCTACCCATTCTTGTCTAAAAAGGATGATATAGAAAAACTAGAATGGACCAATTTCTGTCTCCCTGGAGAAAGACGATAAAGGTTAAGGACAAGATCTGCTGGAGGAGAAAATAGAGTATTAGCACTCTTAAAAATTTCTAAACTCCCCATAAGTTTTCAGATGCATCTTTTGATTTTACAATGTCTTTTATTGGACCAAAAATAATCATTATTAAAGGACTGGCAATTCATTGGCTTTCTGGGGACCCCAAAAGAATTATGACTTTTAGACTTTTGTTTGCTTTTAATAACATTAACATTTAATAGGTGAGATACACACTCAAACCAATATTTGTTTTAAAATCATATATATATGGACAAAGCAACATCGGTGTACAAAAAGGATGCAACTATCTAGCATATCACAGATAGTTTCCCAAAGAGGATGATCTTTAAGAACAAGCTTTTCCAGGAAGATAAGAAGAATAAGATTTTCTTAGGTTAAAAGCTTTATGTGAAACTTAACAACAATAATAGCTAATACTGATTGCAAACTTACATATATGCAATAGCCTGTTCTAAACAGCAGACACATACATACATACACACTGTGTATAGACATATGTATGTCTATCTGTTTGTGTTAATCCACAAGGATTAAAATTTTAAGGCATGAGACCACTATTGAAACAAATGTATCTTACCACATAAATTTAAATGAACATGAAAAAAGACAAAGAGATGGCATGAAAAGAATCTGCTCCCTGCTGAAATAGTGAGAAGAAAATGAATGTTCTCTCTTTAAGGAGAAAATGTTCCTGTAGGGAATATGCTTACAAAGTTTCCTGTTGAACCTATTTTAGCATTGTTTCAGGCTTAGTTTCTTTTTTAGTGTCTACATGAAGACATATTTGCGATTTAGATTTTTATAACAGGAAAAACAATTAGGTTTTGAATCAAACAAATAATTGAATGGTCATACAAACTCTGCCTCTCGATATATATGTAATTTTGGATGAATCCCCTGGACTCCTTGAGTCTGAGTTTTCTCATCAAACAAATGAAGAAAGTAAACCTCACAGCCTTAAAAAGTTTAAATGAGAAAACCTAAATTGAGGGCCACAGTTGGGAGAAGGTATGTTTAATCTCAGAGAGTTCAGTTTAAAACAGTTTTTTTCCAGATTTCATTGCATCCTTGGACAACTTTTGAGCTTTGGAATCTGAGAAGCTTGCTGCAGGAATTTTCTGAGCAAGCAGTTCGCAGTAGCTCAGCTGGAAATACTACAGGGACCAATGAAGAAGGAAGGTAGCAACGTGAAAGCCTGTCCCTTCCTTCTGGTGCTCCTTCCTGATCCATTGCATGAGACCAAAAAAAAAAAGCCCACAAAAAAAAAAAAAAAAAAAACACCCAGGTCAGGTTTTCTTTGGGCTATCCGTAGCATAGCTTTTTACTCTGAAAAGTAACAAGATAGAGTGTGCATGAAAGCATTTGGAAAATGATAGCTCTATTTAAATACGAGGTGTTGTTATTATTTCCAAAAAGGTGCGCCTGTGCTAAACTGTGCTGGCTCTCGGTAGTATGTATCCTCCAAATGGAGGTCACATGCCTGAACCCCTACTTGACTCGAACTACTGAAGCTCCCATTATCCTCTTCATTGATCCGGAGAGGCAAGCACAAATAAAACCCAAACGACTGTCTCCAACAACAAGGAATCTTTAAATGTGCATCATTTGGCAGTGGCATTATCTTAAGACGATTATCCAGTGTATGAATGTTTATTGCCTTGCTTGAAGATGTGCAGTGTAAGATTAACAATCATCGTGTTTTTTTGTATAAATGCAATATTTCTGCTATTGTGTTTGTGGAATTCAGCTAGATAATAATTGATTCCATGACAGGGATTGGCTAATTTGCCAACAGTATAGTATAAAACACATTTATACAGTCAATTACACCCAAGTGCATGGCCTATTTGCTTTATAATTTCATAAACTTGCCAGCAATTTAAATAAAAAAGTTCCATTAAATTATCATATCATGTGATGGAATGATATTGCCAAGTATATTAAACCATGTGTGTTCAGCCAGAATTAATTAAATATTATTACTTTTTTCTTATTAACACATTGAACTTACCCTTCCTACTCTCTCCTCGAAATAGAAGCCTATTAGTGAACAAAGTAAACTTAAGGGCAAAGTTTAAACATTTTCCTGAGGGTGTTTCATTAAGAACTCTGGTTCTTTTGTTTAAACATTTGCTCTTGGTAAATGTACTTGTATTGTGAAAATATTTTATGTTCTTAGATATGAATACTGGAAAAGTTTAAAGAATTCCTTTACTTGAATTATTCTGGTATTCGAAAAAGAAAGCAGTGTGTCTTTATTTTAGAGAAAGTCATAGCCTAAACTATTTTGGAATTATCTCAGCAATATTTGTTTATGATTTTATTATTTGTGACTCCATGAATCTATTTAATCTGACTAAGGAAAACACACAAAGCTAGCTAATTTAACAGTTTGAAAAATGAATAAAATATAATATTTTCCAGTACAGAAGATAGCTGTTTCATATGAAATAAATTAAGCAGGTCTCCCCAAGGGACTCATGGTTCAATAAACCTACAGTGAACAATAAGAATTAAACTCTTATATGGCCCTGTTTTATTTTATTAAAAGCAAAATACAGAGATGAATGTCTCCCTGACATACCCTAATTATCCTAACAAGGTGCCCAGAGGTACATATAAATTTTGACTTTTATTTTTCACTCCTGCTCTTTGTCCATCTCTAACAGACTTCTATATACTTATCTGGAATCACCAGGAAGATTTCTTTCTTTGTTTAAAATTTTTAGGCTGGGGAGATAGCTCAGCGGTGTAATCATCTGCCTGGCAAGCGCAAGGACATGAGTTCGATCCCCAGTACCACAAGACATGCCCACCCACGGCATGGTGGAGCAGGCCTGTAATCCCAGCACTGGGAAGACTGACGCAGGAGGATCACTACAAGTTCGAGCCACATTG
>NW_004524619.1:1007882-1027586 GCF_000260255.1 Octodon degus | reverse complement strand
TCCAATGGAGATTAAGTAAAGTCCTAGAAGTGGAGAAGACAGAGGATTAAAAACTAGAATTTTCCCCTAGCTTAGTAGCAGAGTCCATGCTAAAGGTTAGGTTCCATGTTGTCTCTGTCCTGAGAGTGAATCTTAGAGTTTGGACCCTCTACCACCTTTGAGTTATTGTGTAGCCATCAAGGGGAAAGAGTGCCAGTGGAGATTAGCAGCTCCGTGAACTATCTGATTTCATGGACATCCTTCAAGGGAAGGGGATGCTGTTCTCAGCCAAACTCCGCACAGCAGAGATGCCCCTCAAAGGGTAGATGAAGGAGAAAGCAGAAGAGTAGGTGTGTGATTGTTGCTACATAACACTGTACAAAGGACACGTAAATGGACAGCCGTTAAGCAAACTTGGTAGTGGAGAAAATATTAAACCCTAGAGAAGTTACTGAAAAGTCCTTCGACTGTTCGACCAGAGATTAATAATATTGTGGGCTTATAACTTTCTAGTCTTTTAAATTTGTCTGTGTAAAGATATCTTTCTATATTATATCATGTATTAATATACATGATGACTCTAGTAAACTCTGTAACTCTAGTAAAAGCATTAACTTTTTGTCACGTCTATATATAGAGATTTTCACCCAATTCATTTTTATGGCTTCCTAGTATTTCATTAGATGGTTTTTTATAATATGACCAATTTTCTATTCATGAGTAGAGAGAGACTGTTTCATTTTTTCATTCTTATGAACATCTTTACATATTAATCTTTGCCTCCTTCCCCAATTATTTCACAGGAACAATTCTCAGAAGTAGAATTTGTAGGTCAAAGGGTATTCTCATTTAATTGCCCTCCAGAAAGACCATGAATTTACACCCCAAGAAACAGAGTGTGAGATGCAGTTATCAACACCATTAACTTCACCATTTTTCCTTCTTGATCACCAGAAAGGTGTGAAAAAAACCTACACTTAAATATAAACATTTATAATTACTAGCACTTACCTTAATAAGATAGTGCTTAGCACTAGGTAAGCATAACTCTTTAACAACAGTCTACACCAACTCAGCAGAAAAAAAAAAGTTATGGCAGATATTTAATGATCACAGTCAAAAAACCTACCTTGAATAACAGTGTAGACAGGAGGCATTCACAGACTGTATATTTTAGCTTGCCTCCTGTGTACTTTGTTAAGCATAACATTAGGCATCTTATGTAGGTGACTTGAAATTTATATAATTGTATACAACAAATCTATGAGTCAACCAGAACTCATGGAGAAAGCATAAGGATGAAGAAATGATGCTGAGAGAATTCAGGTTGGGGTGATCATCTTTCTCCCTTCACCAGGCTTGCTTAGAATTCACCTTATTGCAATTACCACTTAGAAAAACTCCCACATTTAGGGAATCTTTGCCTTTGAATCTTTGTTGTCATGATCATGAAAATGGAAAGTATTTCTAAGGCAATTCAGAAACCGGGGGAACTCTCTGAACAAGAGAAGACTGTGTTAATGCCAAAGCTGAAAAATGTGGAGAATTTGCTTATTCCAGTGAATGGTGTTTTTGAAAAAAGCAAAATCTATAATCTTAGTAAATATTACACACTATTATTAAAGAAGCAAAAAAGAATTGTGCTGGAGTTAATTAAGGCTTTAAGAAATGCCTGCTTTTATTGGCAAAAAAAAATTTTGTTGCAACAAGAAAACTAAAAATTAAGAGGATGGTTGGCAGCAATATTGATATGCTAATGGATAAACATGCTAATTTAGAGAAAAACTAATCAGCAAAGACATTACTAATGGAAATGTACAGGAAAATGGCTAATGCTGTATGCAAACCTGGTATCCACAAAATTAAGAAGAAACCAGTTTTGTTTTCATAATTGTAACTTGAGAGTCGGATCTTCCCTAAGTAAGCTTTGCACAGAAAGATACTGAAAAATTCACTGAATGATAAATACACGCACACACACACACACACACACACACACACACACACAGAGACACACACACACATTTAGCCACCCACCTACCTGTATATAAATATATGCATATATTCCACCTCTATCCCCTTGGAATCTAAGTCTTTTATTTCCTTAGTCTTACATGGCTCAGATAGCACCAATCTTTTGACAAATGAAGGTAATGGTTTCCACATCTAACAGCTTCTGGAGAGGGCATAAAGTAGAAACTTCATTGTCAAAGTTAACCTGGTACATAGACGTTTCCTGCAGATACATATACATCTGCTGGATAGTTAATTTCTTCTGCTTTGTTCTCTTCATTCACATGCAGTCACTAAAACTCCTACAAATTCTAGGATAGTAATTGAAGTGAGGGAAGGTAAAATACACAAGGAATAGTACATGAGAGGAAAGTAGAGGTTGAGGCTTACAGGGCATCTCTTTTTTTATGTATTTAGTACAGAGCCTCTAGGGTCTCACTATGTAGATCAGACTCGTAGTGATTCTCCTGTTTTCAGCCTCCCAAGGGCTGGGATTACAGGCATGTGCCACCATGCCCCGTCTCAGTCTCCTCAACGAGCCCTGCAGTCAGGGCCTGCACAGCAGGCTGGGGATTAGACCCCAGTTCCTGTGTCTCCCTAAGCAGGCACTTTAGTCTGCTGAGCTATCTGGACAGCCCTAGGATATCTCATTTTAAGAGAGGTAGATAATACTCCTTTGCACTGGAAAAATGCTAGGCCAGAATGTGTCGCTTGTGTTACCAGTCTGATTTTTCCTAAAAGGAGCTGAAAATATAATGTCTAAATAAAATCTTTCCAAATTTCAGACTATTAAATGAGATTTAATGCCATTCAATTAGAGTTTTCTCTTGCTACCATTATCATCCTTGGTTGGTGTTGAAATTCCAGGGCTACATGGGCACTTGTAGGTATGTACGATTGCATCCAGTGCATGAGGATAATCAAACCTCCAAGTTGTCATTTATGCTTTTTTTTAGCAATAACTCTTAATTTTTCACCTTTATTTATATGAAATAGATTTGTGACTACATAACAAAATTTAAGACAAACCAGAAAATTGTGTGCAGTGAATAAACCTTCAGGCCCTATAGACCCTGTACTAAATAGATTTTAAAAAATGCCTTCAGTATATCAATTTTATCATCAGTAGAGAAAATCTAGAATTTAGGGGGAAATGAAGAAAAGTAGAAGAGGAAGAGATTAAAAACAAGACTGAAGGACAGAGAAAGATCACACAAACTTTGGGAAATTGGTGAAAAATATAGTGGGGAAAGACAAAAGGAGGAAATAAAAACCAAAAATAGAACAGAACATCAACAAGAAAATTGGAATCCATGTTCACAGCCATATAGAAACACAATCATGCAATTAAGAAAAAATTCACACCAAACCAAACAAAACAAGAAAAGGGAGAGGGGGAGGGATAAGAAAAACAAGTGCATTGTAAGGTGTGTCTGTGCTGTCATTGGTAGACAATGTGGGATGGCAGGATAATGGATTATCTCAGCAAGCCTGCACCTTTCATTCCTCAGAAGTTCAGGCTGATTTCTTGCTGTGTGTCATTTATGCTTGAGACAGACAAAAAAATAAAAAAATACAGTGCCCCATTTTGAAGAGTCTCTAAGCTTTTAGTCAATCTTGTTTCTTTTCTGACATTCATTCCTACACTGACCAATATATAGAGATGTTACTTAGTTTGGGTTGGTTGCAATTGCTTATTGTGACCGTTCATATGTTCTTTGGTATCTCTAATTTGGGTTATGTTCTTGCAAACTGATAGTCAAAAGGTTCTTGTCACTCTGAACTAATTTTCTCCAAGCTGTTGTTCATTTGCGTGGAAATTACATCTTTTGGAAGTTTACAGCTTTAACATTGTCAGTTTCTGTTTATATTTCCACAGCAACCATGCTGTCTGGACAATGTAGATCAATGTTTTGGCAATTTTGGAAAAAAAATTGATCAATAAATAAAAATATTATTTAGAAGTCCAAACATCTTATTAATAATAATAACTATCTGATAGGTTCGAAGAAAATGGGTTTGCTTCAAGCAAATATATTCCTATTAGTGGAATTGAAAATGAAAATGTAAATAAGAACCTAATTAGTGGATATAAACATTATCACTCTTTCAGTTCTTTGCTTTATACTTTATAAGACTCTAAAAACATACTACATCTAAATGGAGAGTGAAGTTGTTTGCAGATATAATACCAACTTGTGTTTTCCAATACGAAGAAAAAAATATCTTCGTTCTGACGACAATCTGCAAGTTATACCTGTTTTACTTCCACCATTAAGAATCAGCATCTCAGACTAAAGCAACTGTTATATATATGTCATGGATGCAATCAGTACAAGTCTTTTTTCCCCCATAATTTTATTGAGAAACAAATAGCAATGAGAGAGTTTCAAATCAAATTGGTAGGACAGTTTCAATAATTAACACATTGCATACATTCTTTCTAGTGGTTATTCTCTGTACAAGATGCGGACATGATATCCTATTTACAAACACTATTAGAACAAATCCTTCTATTCATTAAGAAAATGTAACTATATTTCTATCCTACCCAATTTGAATACACAGATACAAAATGGACATTCATCTGTATCCCTTTTTTTGTTTAGTTCCGTCATTTGAATATTATAGGTGTGTTAACTCAGCAAAATAGTCTAAAAGAGTCCAGTAGTCCATAATAGTATTGGGCCTTCCGCTTCACTGGCAATGTCAGAAATTATTGACCTGCGTCCCCTACAGCTCAACATAACAGCATGGCTTTACTTCTTCTACTTTGTTTTTATACTTTTCTGCTGGATGGTTAAGACCAAGATAAAACAAGACCGATGCAACAATAATTGTAGTTTTTGGGTCTGATAAGGTCAGTGAAATCCCCTCAGGATTTATCCTGAGATCCTATTCCTCAGATTGTAGATCCTTTGTCAGTGTCAGCCATGTGGATGAGTCACGGCCATTGCTTGGCCAATGTGCTCTTTGTGAAAGCCTGAGAGAATGTTTTCTCTCCATGTGACTCTCTTTAGGCACACTCTACATCATCGATCACTTTCCTCTTTGGCCCCATAATCTCCTTGATCAGAAAATTTGGCACACTACTGAGTTACATGACATTACAGTACAAGTTCTCATATGTTGGGAGTCTTAATTGACCTTGGAAGGCTAGGGCCAAATTGTTGGCTTTCCTTGTGGCCCTCCTTTTTCTCTAATTTTTGTCCACAAACTTAGGTTGTTAACCCTGCAAAGACAAGCTTATTGTTATTACCATACAGCCTAGGCTGTTAAGCTTAACCTCACTATCTGTCTGAATATCAAACATCTTAGGCATAACATGGAACAGGTATTTTTCATCAAGTATTGATATGTTGAACTTTAAGTCCCTACAGAATATGATGAAAAAACATTTAAAAATTAGAATGCATTTTAAAAATAGGCATAAAGAATTATATAATTCTTATGTTTACACGTAGGTCAGAAATCTAACCATATACAACCTTGAAGCAGGACAGTTCCACAACATTCCTTTTCCTGTCTCTTGCCTTCATTCACCACCCTCTTCTTTTTGAACAATCATCTACCCAAGAGACAGCACTGCAGCAACTGGCATATCATGACAAGCAGCCTGTATTCAGAAGACCAGAAGGTCAACAGCCAATAGCTAAAGACCTGTAGTTCCTACTTCAGCTGATGAGAAGGAGAATTTGGGTATTATGCACATGTCTTTTATGTGGGAACTGATCCCAGGAAGCAGGCACAAGCGAATAGAAAAAGTCAGATGAGTAATCAAGAGATGTAATATTGTGACTATTGGAGCTCCATCCAGCTACAGAAACAGAAAGAACTACATACGAGTTCATCAGAATTGTTTCTTTAAAGGCCAGTTAGCCACCAGCATCTATCTACCTCTCATTGGTTGGACTTAACACCTCTCATTCCCAGGGAGTTTCTGGAGATGTGCTGGATGATTTTTTTTTCCTTGCAGGTAAAGTTCTAAGGAAGAAAGCTAGGAAGATCTTGACTTGGTTGGTTGAGTTGGGATGACCCTGGCACACACACAGCTGTACACCACAGCTGTACAGAATACAAGCCCTGCTGGGATATGAGTCCACAAAGAAAAGCAAGAATCTGATGCAAGCCTTTCATAGAACATGAATCTACTCTTGTGGAATGGCAGACATACAGCATGTGGATAAAGTAGGTGAACTAACCAAGTAATTAAAGTGAAGAAAGCCTCCTAACCTGCTGACTAGTGCCCTGAATCAATGCTATCTTCCCAAGTGGCTTTGTATTTCAATGACCAACTGCCTGCTGTCTAGTGTACATTTCCTGTTAGTATCTCACATTAGATGGTGGAAACTTGCTATGATTTCTTAACTCAGACAAAAAACTTAGATGATCTCTCAGAATCCTGTCACTTTCTGGTTCTTGAAAAATCAGTCTACAGGGCCAACCAGATAGCTCAGCCAACTAAAGCGCCCACGTAGGCAGAGTGCTGCAGCCGGAGTTCGAACCCTGGCATGGTGTGATGTGCCACCTTCGCCCCCAGGGCGTGCTGAGATAGAGATTGAGACTGGGTGTGGTGATGCGTGCCTGTAATCCTAGCACTTGGGAGGCTGAAAACAGGAGAATCACTGCAAGTCCAATTGATGTAGTGAGACCCTGTAGACCCTGTAAACCCTATAGGCTCTGTACTAAATACATTAAAAAAAGAAAAGAAAAATCAGTTTGCATATACCAGAAAACCTCCCTTGCTCTTCCTCCACAGACTTTGCTCACACTGTGTGCATCTGCACCTGTATCCGGTGCCCTTCATTGTGATTCAGCCCTTGGTTGCCTGGTTCACTCCACTGCCTTAACATTATCTAGAGCCAACCCACAGTGCCACCCAGTAGACAAACATTGGAAAGCTTTGTCTCTGCCTCTTCATTGGAAGTGCACAGTCTATCAGCTTTTCTAGGAATACAATTTCCATTTTCATGCACAGAAGAAAGGAGCTCATCTGAGCCCAGTAGAAGTACCTGGTTGTAATTTACAAGAGCACAAAACTTGCGTGGTTTTATCCACCTGTAAGACTGTCTTACCTTTCAATATTTCTGTACTCTCAGAGTTGAATGTTCCTGCCTTGTTTTTTATTTCTCAAATGAAGCTCTGTGTGTAAATATGTAGAAAAGGCCAAAGAAGGTGAGGAAAACTGTGAACACAATATGAAAGGATAGGCACATATTCAGCTTAGTTAAAGGTGGGGAGGGGCGACATCAGCAGGCATGATATTAAACTTTAGTTCTTTCTTTCTTTTTTGTTTTGTTTTGTTTTGTTTTTGTTTTTCTGCAGTACTGGGGATTGAACTCAGAACCCTGTGCTTGCCAGGCACCTGGCCTCTAAGGCAAGTGATGGGGTGGGAGGGGCCATATACTTTTTGTGGGTAGCATTTCTTTCACAATACCAGGAATCAAACTCGGGACCTTGTGCTTGCCAGGCAGGCATTTAAGCCACTGAGCTATCTCCTAGTCCTTCTTGTTTCTGTAAGTAAATGCATCCTATTTTGCTTTAAAAGCACCAAGTATTATGCAACACTTTGGAAAAAGCCAATTATTAGGCAACATTAATAGTTAATAAACACATATTCTTTAATTTCCTTTATTCTCAGTATATATTGTTTCCCTCTTTTATTTTTCAAAAAGCCTTTTTAGTCTTTGGCAAAGCTCTTTAACAGGATCAAAGGGCATGAAGGCTGGTAAAAATGAATGTAGTACCTTGACGAGAAGATAAAAGCATGGGCTTTTGACATCAGCTGCTAATTACAACTTTCCTGGTCTCTGTAATTTTTGGACAAATAAGCCTCAGTTTCCTTACATGTAGAAAATTTTCAACAAGATTAGATGAATAATGAATGTGAAGTGTAAGAAACAGCATCGATAAATACAAAGCACTCTTGTTAAGGCTTCTCAATGCTGGCCTTTGAGACTACTGACAGAAGCACTGAGCTTTGGAGGACTGCCTAGGTGAAGGCGGCTATGCTTTTCCATGTAAAAACCTGGGGAAGCTTCTCCACCTCCCCAGGTTCAACGAAGCCCCATTTCATTCCAGAAGGTTCCTTTTCAACAGCCTCATTGAGACCAAAGATTTTGAACATGTTTTTCCTTTCTGAAAAATTTACTTTAAGGAGAGTAATAGCCCGAAATAATAAAAAATCTGTAAGGTACAATAGATATAGTAAAACAGAAAGACACTGAACATAAGGAATAAACAATGAAGATGAGGAAAAGGAGAAAAAAATAGGAAAAAGGAAGGGGGAAATCTTGCAAGTATATATACAGGATAGCTGAGGGGATTGTACTAAAAATTTTTATCAGTTTTTTGAAAATAGCAGTTAATGTTTAAAATTTTCACTTTGACTAACTGTATGCCAGTATCTGCAATCTGACTAATTATATCGAAGACAACAACGTGGACTACAAAAACTATGATTGAAGTGAACAATTTGATTTTTTTTTTTTTTTTTTTTTTCAGAACCGGGGATTGAACTCAGGCCCTTGCACTTGCCAGGGAATGCTTATTCCACTGAGCTATCTCCACGGCCCCTGAAGTGAACAATTTTTAATGATGCTTCTACTAAGTATCGGTCCAAGTAAAGGAGATCTCAAAATAGCCCATTGAAAGTACTATCATAGTTGACAAGCAGTTTCCACAAATATGATTTCATTTGACCACTAGGGCATCTCTGAGACATGTATATTGTATGATCATGTATTGTATTAGACATGTATTGTATATAATACAAAAGGGAAACACAGAGTGATTTAAGATGAGTGAGGATAGACAACTTGTTCAAAGTGGGTCTAGGATTCAAATATGGGTCCTTGGACTGGGAAATTTATATCTCCCTGTCATTTCTCTGCAGAACACTTGGACAATAATCTCAGGCTAATGTGAATTTTAAAATGCACCATTGTAGTGGATAGTAAAATTTATCAAGTGGAAGAGTTGGCGTATCTGAGGAACTTTAAGTGAAACAAATCTAGTCCTGAAGTATGCATTTATTAAATGAAAAGTTTTGGATGACTTAAGTTTTTATTCCACTTTCTTTTTCATTTGTTTTTACTCAGCATGCTAGACTCTAAGGCGTGGACTATAACAAGACACCAAATGTACAGCTCATTGCAATCTGCTAGCCCTATTCTGGCAAATTTATTTAGGTGTAGCACACAGCAATTAGCAAAGCAGTCCCAACAAGATTGTGTGTTCATTGGCTGCTTGTTTACAAGTACTCACCCGTGTGTTATCTTTTCATTTTTTTCCTCTCTTGCTGTATTGATCTTGAGTTGTCTTAGAAATAATTTTCTTAATATGCTATCCCCTGACAGTTGATGTCAACCAGAGCCTCCCATGGAGTTCAGCTGAAGAGAGAACCAATGACAGTTGGCTACTTCTGCTTCTAGCATTTCCTTCTCTGACAGCTTCTGTAGTCCATTTTTGGTAAAATATACCTCATACTGATTAAAAGACTGGTAAGTCAAGGGATCCAGAATCAGAAGAGTACCTTTTTCTCCATCTGCTCTTCCTTCTCTATTCTTTTCTGTCTTCTCACTTTCTCTATCTTTCTGCATTCTTTTCCTTTTCATCTAGTCTATTTTATATCATCCCACCCCATCCTTATTTAATCCAGTCTCTCTTTCCCTTCTTCTTTCTTTTCTCCCTTCTCCTTCCAATATTCCCTCTTGACTCTCTCTCTCTCTCTCTCTCTCTCTCTCTCTCTCTCTCTCTCTCTCTCATACTGTCATATATACACACCCTCACCTTCTCTTCATATATTTTAGACAAAACTTCCTAAAAGTGCTTAAGGTTACAAAGAAAGTGAATAAATGTTTCCTTCACCAGGAACTTTAACTTTTCCTTTGAAGTTTAATTTAGTTCCTGAATGTTAAAGATGATATATTTGATATCTGTAAATCTGTCTGTACTCGTCTGTGCATGCGAATATATATACATGAGCAAAAATGAAAAAAAGAGAAAAAAGCCCCCAAACTTCTGCTTTGACTGCAAGATTAGAGGTTCTAACTTCTTGATTATTCCTTAACAAGAACGTTTTAGAGAAATCAGTATCTTTTGTCCTCATTCCACATAGATTACTGCAGTTTGCAGACAGCCCTTTTTACATATTATGTAAATAGAAAGTTACATTAACAACACCGTAGGTAATGCAGGAGCATTTTTTAAATTTTTCTTTTTTTCTCATAGAAAGAGCTTCTGATTAAGAGCTGTGGATGCTCATCTTTAATTCCTTGCTGACTCCTCAAGTGCTGTCTGCGATGCCTTAAATACGTTAGTACAACCATTTGCACAACTGTTTGCAGTTGGTCCCACCCAAATGATGAGACCCCAGGTTGGCTCGATAGGAGATGGAGACTTGGCTACCTTCTGCTCTGAGCTACATGGGTGAGAGTTCAGACTGTGCAAGGCGCTAGCTTCTCCAAATCAAATCTAGGGGGCTGGGGAGATGGCTCAGCAGAATAAGCGCTCCCCTGGCAAGCACAAGGGCCTGAGTTCAATCCCAGGTTCTGAAAAAAAAATCAAATCTAGCATCCATAGGTAGGATGATTATACAAGTTTTGGGAACTGGAGAGGGGATAGGAAGAAGCAGAATTTTAGGGCACTTTAGAGCCGAAGAAATAAAGTTTATCTCCAACAAAGAGCAGGAGAAAATGTGAAGGAATGAGCCTCGCCAATCCTAACAGGGCATTTCAAATTACATACCCAGCCAGTGCTTCTGTTAACATGTGCTGTGAATTTTTCAAAATATTAGAATAATGAAATGTTGCTCAACAGCTGATAGAGAGCATTGAATACATAGCAGAGAGGCATGTAAAGGCATTACAATAGTCACCCCCAAGGACAACACAATAATTATTACTAGAAGTTTTGCTTTAGAGAGTGAGCTTTAGTGCAAACAAAGCATTCTGTGTGAAAATTATCTCGGTGCCCTTGGCCCCGTTGCATCAGAAATTCTAGAGATCGGGTCCTGCTTTGATTCCTGTTTTCTGAATCTCTAGAAGCCACGAAAGTGAATACTGTGGTTTATCTCAAAATGTGGCTTCTGTCTTAACACGGAGAGAACACTTACCTTGTGGATTCCAGTGGGTGTATGTGACTGTAATTTATATAGTTACACAAAACGATATGGCTGTATCAGTTTATGAGCCTGCCTCACCTTAAGAAGTCACTAAAATTTGTCTCCTTGAGCAAATAGACTTTATAATGCGCCTACACTTTCAGCACCAAATGGATTCCTCCATGCTCTTTTTGGAAATGTTTGTTGTGATAGAGTGTGACACAATTTACTTATTATTGTGGCAGTAGGAGTTTAATGTGATTGAAAGCCATCAAAAGACATAGCGTCTGAATGTCAAACATGACTTGTATCTATAATTCCAGACAACGAGTTGGATGCCTGTTGATTTTCTTCCTCATCCACAATGATTTTTTTTCCCCCATTTCCACTAAGTGGCACTGTGTTATTTGCATTTTTCTGTTCAGGTCAAAATATCCGAACATTTGGAATGCTAGTATAAAAACCAGTTTAAAGCTTTGTTAGAAATGTCTACTAAATAGGTTAAGATGAAGGGAAAAAAAAACAGCAATTAAATTTTTACAGTGAAAAAAAAAAAAGTCTTCCAGGAAGCTTACTCTACTCTGTATTTAACTCTTTCCCACTTCTTTTCTTTCCAACTCCATTAGTTTCCAGATAAGTACGGCACATTATATATGTTGAAGGAAGTTTTATTTAGACTTATAAGGGCTGATTTATTCCCATACTGTTTAAATTAATGTTCAAAAAAGAATTCAAACCACATTCTAACATTTGGACTCTGTAAGAAGGAAACAGATTTTTTGGGGAAAAAAAAGATGTTGTTTTAGCTAGGCAGAATGGGCTGCAGGAACACAGACACGTGCAGACTGAATTTCTAAATGTGTGTATTATCTGATAAGATCTAGGCTGCTCCTGTGTCAATTCAGAGCGTAAATGAGTCCATGAGCAGAATTTCTCCCCCCCCTTCTTTTCTTCTCTATCTTTCTTTTCCCTCCTTCTTTGCTTCTTCCTTTTTGTTTCACATTTTGCTTTCTGAGTTTTCTCTATGCGTTTTTCTCTTCCTCCTTTTCCTCTTAGCAGAGTGGGATTTACTTGTATCTCAGCCACCTGCAGCCTAAGGCTTGGAAATACTCTGAGTTTTCACCTAACTGATTACTTTTCCAACCAAATTAGCTCCAGAAAGGCAGGGGTGGGCTTTGACAAAGGAAACCAGACTCTCTTGAAATAGAATGGCCTCGATTTGCATCAGGTGTAACATTTTGAGAATTAAATTCTGATTACCCTCTCCAAATGCAGCACTCCGTCAGCAGACAAAATGCTTTGTTAGGTTGGCATCCTTATGTACAATCACTCTGCAACTGAAAAAAAAAAAGTTATTGACTGTGTATGTGAGTGGCTATCTTCAGGTTTCAATACAATCAATTTTTCAATTTCTCAAATGTAGCAAAAACACTGCCAGATAAAGAAGCATAATGCAACTTTCAGAATGGTTGTAAAGACAAAATTCTGCATGTATATGCAAGTGTGCGTGCGTGTGTGCATGCTTGCGTGTGTGTCTGTGTGTGTGTGTGTGTGTGTGTGTGTGTGTAGAGGGGGGAGAAACTCTGTTAGAAACTAATGAATTACATTTCAATTAGGCAGCTTTTAGCAGCAGTTACTTTCTTTGGTGTGTTGGCTTCTATTTGTAGCTCGTATGGTAATACATTTTTCTCATAAATGAAGTGTATTTTTTAATGAGAAAAAGAAAAGAAATTAGTGAGCCAGAAAAATGTCAAAGTCTACCTTCATGGAAAAAAGTCACCTTCTAGTGACTAGCACCACGCTTTCTTTGTAACTAGCTAATGTTGAAGAGCAGGCAAATTTATAGACATTCTCAGACCAATGGATGAAAAGGAACAAGGAACACCACACTGGCACCCTACCTTGTGTTGGCATCACCAAGGCAGGAGAACATTGTTCTGATGGCATGATGTGGGCACTCACTGGTACATTAGTTCTTTAAAACGATCTTCAGCTAGAACCCTATTTGGGACATTTGTATTTCTTTATAATGGATTTATGAAGATTGCTCAAAAACCATAAATGGATTCAAATCAATTTAATTTTGTCCAAACTAGTTTTGCCCACACTCCTTTGCCTTTGCACCCGCTTCTGCAAACCACATTTATTGTGGTTCCAGAGAAGTAATTCAACAGAAAGAAGAGGCCAGGTCATCCAGAGACTATAAAGAGCTTCCAGATCTCATTGGCTTTTCTCACTGAAGATTTCTTTCTCATTCAGGCATGTGTCCACCATTGCCTGAGATATCAGCAGTTCATTGTTGCTAACTAGGACCAAACCTGAAGGAAGAGCCAGCTGGTGAAGCAAGCAAGCAAGCTACAGATACCTGTTGGAAACCCCACCCAAGTTTTGACTGAATGCTCTGGATCAGAGGTGTCACAGCACTCCTAACCACGACGAATGGTGCCCAGCTAATCTCGCAATTTCATCCAAGCACAAGGGTACAGGAAACAGAATCCTACTCTGTGTCTCAAGGGCAGAGACCTGAAAATATTTGGACAACAGCATTAATAATGACCATATCCAATGCTTTTCAGAATACAGGTTAAGGTGTTTTGGATAACTTCTGTCTCCTACACGTCACAATTATCACTGTGGTCTTTTACTTTCCAAGTTCAAGGAAGGCTGCACTCCAGAAGAGGAGAGATTCCAATACAACAGTATACTGACAATTTTATAAAATACATGTCCCTCTGTATTGCACCTTGTAACAACCCAAATATACTAGTAGGGAAAAGGTTATGACAAGTAATATTTTCTTAGGAGAAAGCTAGGAAATAGGTGAAATGACCTTTATGACCTAGCATTCAAATGGTCTCTGTAAATCACAAGAAAATACTAGGATGCAAAAATGTGATCAGCTTCAAACTCAGAGGTGGCTGGACCACGAAAAGTATCAGGGCAGTTCAACATTATTCTGGATTTTGCCAGACTTACCCAGAAATTGCCCAAGTGCTGAAGAGGTTAATTTTTTTCTACTAGTTCATATTTTCAAAATAATTACATTTTTTGGTAGAGAATTGGTACAGGGACATAGGTCATTAAATAGAAACAACGAGGGCCAGCCAGATAGCTCTGCTTAGGACTAAAGCACCTACTTAAGCAAGTTTAGGCAAGTGCAGGGACCAAGGTTCAATTCTGGCACCACATGCTGTGCCAGCCCCACTCCCAGGGTAAGCTGAGCCATCCAAAGACTCCAGGCGTAGCGGCACATGACTATAACTCCAGCACTGGGGAGGCTGAAAGCAGGAGGATCACCACTAGAAAGAGCTGTGTAGTGAAATCCTTGTAACAACAAAATACGTTTAAAAGGGAGAGAAAGAAACAATAGCAAATGTAGGAAGAAACCTGATTCAAAGAGGTGCAACTTCTTTCATACACAGCTGGAAAACTTCTGACAACCAGAAGCAATAAGCACTGAATCACTAATTAAAACAAAATTTTCACATGGTAACATTGGACAGAGCACTTCAAATTACAATTCCAGCCTCCAAAAGGGCAGTTAAAAATAAGAAAAATTCTGCCCTTTCTATGTGCTGTTGGATTCCTGTTGAGGAAAATATATTCTGATTTATTGCTGTCAGCCCGAGAAACAAGCAGGATGAAGGCACTGAATGACATTTTATGGCTTTGTTTTAGTTTGTCCGCGTGGGTGGGGACCTGGCTGTAGAAGAGGGTACGCCATGCCAGCCCTCACCAAGCCACAGCCACGTTCTGCTACCCATTCCACGTCCTGCCTCGCCTCCGACTCCCTTGACCTCCAAAGCCACCGTAACTGTTCTTGTGAGGCTGACATGGCCCCAGCCACACACTTGAGGCATTATCTCCTATCTGTGGTATTACGTGCTGTAATCCCACAGCTAAATGTGGTAACCCAAATTTCACAGAGACGCTGTAGCAGGCTTGCTGAGATAACCCTTCTCGGTATGTGCAGTGCCAGGTCGCACAGAGCCTGTAGGCTTGGAGAGCTATGGATGCTTTGTGTAGCTTCATCCTACGCACCCTATAGCTTACCCATCCTTCCCGAGATCACAGGAACCCTAAATAGCAAATATGGCATCCTAACTAGAACACCACCTGTTTTGTGCAAGTGTACATGGGCTTCTGCCACCCGGCAGTTTCATTCTTTCTCTCTCTCCCTCTCTTTTGGTAGAGAAGAGACAAAGTTTAGAGTCCATCTCTGTTGTCTGGCTGCCTAAATAGACGTGAAATCGGTACATTGTCTCTGCCCCACGGTCGCTAGCCAGGCCAACAGTACCACCACGATCTACACGGCAGTGACCTACATACATCTTTCACATATGTTGCTTTGAACATTTTACATATGCTTGCAGGTGCTGGGATCCTAAGCAATAAAGATCGTTTCTTGACAAGCTTCTTTGTTCCACATTTCAGAAAATCTTTGTGGCTTTTTGTTGTCACAAAAGATGTATTCTTTTTCCTCTTTCTATCTCTCTGTATGTGGATGTCTCTCTCGCACTTTGTGGTGTGAGATTGCATAGAAACATGCCCGTTTTGACACATGCTTTTACCTGAAAATGTATCTACTCCTGCTGCTTTATTGGGCCCCCTAATTACTTGCAAAAAAATAATAATAAATTGGGCAGGTGTTTGCTCTTCCAGTTGATTAATTGACGATGATTTCACTACAATTGATGGCAGAAAGCTAGGAAGCTGAGGGTTGGGGATCGTCAGCTTGAGAGGAAAATTTACAAAAGCCTTAAATTGCCAGCAGACTATATGTTTTTCATTCCGAGCTTAGTCCCAGCATACAGCCCTGTCACATAGATAACTCCCTGTTTTATACTTGTGAAACTCTGGCGCTGATAAAATGAGTTTAAAAATATTTTCTCCCCTAAGTGAAAAAGATCGCCCTGATCAGTCACTGTTAGGTGTGGAAAGAAGTGTATTATAGCAGGAACAATGAAGTCTGAGGTAAACCTGACCATGCTTTTTTATACTGTGTCAGTGGTGTTTTGCTTTTCAATTTACCAGCATCGGAAACAGCAGCAGCAAGCCTGAGATAGTCTGTAAGGAGAGTGTCTCCCAGAACATTAGCTCAGTGAAGTTGGGCTACTATGAATAATATTTATTAAGCCTTCCAAAAAAGGGTCTATATTTTTTTACAGTGGTGAATAAATAAACATGTACCCCCAAAATAAGAATATTTGAACTTCAGAATTAGATAAATGAAACTAATGCTTTTTCTTCATTTTGGATTGATTCTTACATTTTCCAGCTTTTGCAGGGATTCTCCTGATCTATGGAAGACATGGAATATTGTAAATATTTTCAATTTAATTAAGAGTTCTGGGCACAAAGCTTAATTTCAGATGAACCGATTTTTTAAAAAAATAAAAGTAGATTGGCTAATAGAATTTTTCATGAAAAAAGAATGAGGTAGACTATGTAAAATAAGTTAGTTTCAAGGTTTGGCTGGAGTTCAGGCCGTATTTTTATGTTGATCCTTAGAACTCATTCATTCCCTCTATTTTTATTTTACAGCTGGGCTTGTAAGCATGAATAATGTAGATACACAAATAGCAGAGAAAGTGACTGTAGGCAGGAGGTAGTGAGAAAGAGAAAAGAGTGCATTATTTCCTGAAAACAACTCCAAATAGGAGAGGCATCTCCCTGCTTTTAAAAGACAATAACAAATAAAAAAGACTTATAGTAACATTATCATCTTAAAAGTATCCCAGGAAACATTATTTTTCCTTAAACAGATGTTATACGAGTTATAAGGAACTACTGTTATTTTTATGCATTTTTTTCACTGATTAAATTTATAAGAAGGAAATAATGACATTCTAGAATTAAGTCCCTGAAAACATGAAAAGGACAATTCACCTCATCTTTAAAAAAATTCCTCAACACGTCATTGAATTTCAAACTATTTTAAAGAAACAGTTCAGAAAACCTTGCAGGTCATTTAACAAAGAAACAAAGATAGGAATTCTGACTTAAAGGTTTTCATGAAAAAAAAAACTTATATTCTTGTTTGATTAAAATGAGAAGATTTAAAAATATAGTTTAAAACCACTGTGTATTTTCAGCAAAGAGCTTTGGATGTCATCTCTACTCTTTGAGATACCTATCCTTGGTTAAAAAATGTTGTTATATTACTTTGATGTTCTGATTTATAAAGGAATTTAAAGGGTTCAATTCTTCTAACTTGGCCTTTCATTAATAAAAATTGAAACCATACAGAAATAAAAAATACAGAAATCTAAAAATTCTTTTTGGAAAGTACATGAATTTCCTTCCCTGCTCCTGCGGAAACAAAACAACATACAACAGCAACAAACTCTCCACAGGTTAACCTTACTAAAAGATGAACGCGGTCCATTTCCTTTTGGTTCTGAAAATGCAGATTGAAAGTCTCTGCCTAAAACAGACATCCATTTGCTATAAGCCTGAATAGTCCCAAGGCTCCGGACTTCTGGTCCGGGTTCTTGTGGAATATTTATTTATATTTATTTATTTATTTATTTTTGGCACTAGGAATCAAACTCAGGACCTTGCACTTACCAGGCAGATGCTGTACTGCTGAGCTATACCTCCGGCCCTGTGGAGGTTTTAGAATTAAGACTTTCCTAAGAAAATGGCAGCAATGTCCACATACTAACATTTGAGATACTTTTTATATTTATATAGGTGAGTTTATCTAAGTGTCCTGAGCATGTGTTCTCACCACTTTCCTAAAGTGGCACAAATCAAATTAACTTTAAAAAGAAAAAGGATGGGCAGGATAGCACTTGAGAAGTTCTTGCGGAACAGAAAGGTTTCTTTTTCAGGTAATTCTCCGTTTCCCCAGTTCTACCTAAGCACCTTGAATGCTTCGTGGATTAAACGATATACTCCATGCTTGGCCCAGATAGGCTGTGAGCTGGGGAAGACACGAAGCAGATGCGCATATCCCAGCTGTAAAATTACACACTCTACTATAAGTGAGCGATCCAGATTACCTACTTCGTCTCCTTCTACCAAAATATTGCGTTTTCCTTCTCAATAAAGATGTTTTATAATGGCAATGAGGTGCCGTAACTCACGGAGGTTCCGCTGCTCGCTTGCTCTCTGTGTCCTCTGACTCCCACTCTACCACGAGAGCATCTGTTGTATCTCTGTCGTGAATTATTACTTGACGGTTCCACGTTAGAATTTGTGCTTGGAAGGCAGTTACCCCGCCCCCACCCCGAAGATCCCTGCACATTCTTAGAAGGTCCAGATTGTCTAATGCCTTTTGTATTGTAAAGCAATT
The DNA here is from genome assembly GCF_000260255.1 of Octodon degus. Classification (NCBI taxonomy): domain Eukaryota; kingdom Metazoa; phylum Chordata; class Mammalia; order Rodentia; family Octodontidae; genus Octodon; species Octodon degus. Next base: position 1,009,191 of record NW_004524619.1, on the reverse strand, counting down.
CCTTAGGTGCTACATTCCGGAGTTTGGTCTCTTAAATTCTCCATTAACATAACTGTCCTGAACTTACATACGTACCCGAGGTGTTGTGCCTCTTCATCTTGAAGGAAACATTTCTATACACCCTGCTCAAGAAGATTCAATGAGCGAACTCAACTGGAAACCGTTTCAGTTGCCTGTGAGGAAAATCTTACTAGCACTAATCAAGGGGAGAGGAATCCACTTTTTCTCACACTGTCTTGCATTTTTCTCTCTACTACCAGGCTTAGAAGGTAGAGCGTAATAAGCACGTTTTGTTTTAGTTGCTGTGATTCTCATTTTTAACAAAGGCATTCCAAACCACTCTCCCTTGAGTAGGAGATTCTTTCAGATGAATATTTATTGGTTACTTCTTCCTGGTGGTGTGTAGAAACTGAGTCTGATGCCAGCTCACAAGGAATGAATAGTAGCATTTCTTCCTAGATGCGTGTTTGGCAGATGTCTTCTTACCTTAGAATAAGCCTTTGTGGGAGAACTGACACCACAGAAATCAACACATTTGAAGCTTTCTTGGGAGAAGAAAGGGTAGATAAACAATTACCAGGACACCACTGCCTCCTGTCTGGCAAGTGAGATAGTGTACAGCCACTGAGGGCACTGCACATGACAGTTTTATGACAAAGGCAGCTAGACTGTGGTTGCGGAGACAGCACATAATTTATGAAATTAGTAGCAAAGGTGTCAGGTTGGTGATGCGACTTACTGTGTAAGGCAGCATGGTTCAGTCTGCGCTGGTCCACTTCCTAGCCCAATAGCCTTTGTTAACTCACTACTCTGAACTTCAGTTTGGCTCATTTTGATATGGCAATAGTGAACATTGACTCTGCCAAATTAATTAAGAAAATAGGGCCGGCCAAATTGCTCAGCAGATTAAAGCACCTGCAAGCAGGCACAGAGGCCATGGATTCAACCCCCTGACCTGCCATACCGGCTCTGCCCTAGAGGCGAGCTGAGATGGCAGTTGAGACTGGGCATGATGGCATGCACCTGTAATCCCAGCTCTTGGGAGGCTGTAAACAGGTGGATCACTATGAGTCTGATCTAGTAGTGAGAACCAGAACACCCTCTAGACTCTTCCCTAAAATACAAAAAAAAATTAATTAATTAAGAAAATAAATTAGCACACATAATATTTGGCATGTTCTAAGGGCTCAATACCTTTTAGCCATTTTTTTGTTTTTGAGATAGCATCTCAGTATGTAGTTCAGGCTGGCCTTGAACTCGCCATGTAGTCCAGACTTTAGCCATTTGTATTAAATGTAAGTAGTTGAAA
>NW_004524619.1:998001-1007722 GCF_000260255.1 Octodon degus | reverse complement strand
AAAAAAACCCTCTCTCTTCTGGATCTTCGTATAGTTGTCTCCTTTTCATCTTTCTGCCTCAATTCAGAGCCAGCTCTTCAAAGAGAGTTCTCTGGTCACTCTTCTTTGGCCACACATCCACTTCTCCCATGCCTGGTGACAAAAATGTCCCCAATTTCCCAATTCTCTATTCCTACAGAACTTATCATCAAAAGAATTTATGCTGCGTCTAGTTATTTGTTTATTGACTATCTCTTGCTGAATTGTAAATCCACACAAGCAGCAGAGTTGCCTTTTTCCTACCAGTTTCCGAGCACCAGGAATAATGTCTGGCACACGGTAGGCGTGCAGTAAATATCAATGTATGAATGACGGTAACTTCAGAGCCAAAAAAGTTAATCTGCTACTTGCGTGGAGCGGTTCTCCAATCCTATTTTTAGTCCAATTAAGTGTTGTTTTTGATAATAAAATAGAAATATTTATGGATCCACAGGAGGTAGAGAAGTTCATTAATGCTCTGGATAAATAACAGAATGAGCAGTAGAAAATCTATTGACATTTTTAATCAGGAAATTGTGAAAACAACTGGATATAGCTGATTTTGCAAGGCACAGAACGATTGGATTCAGAATGTCTTGATTGGGTACATTTGACAAGATTTTTCTTTCTCTACACATTGCCAAACGTTTATTTATTTCTAGGATCTTAGCATAATGATTGGAAATAAGAAAGTGGAATTTAAATTCCCAATCGTTAACCTTCTTGATTAGTATAATTGGGGATGGAAGGGAAGATATGAAGTGAACTAACCTTCGTGGCAGGCAAGATAAGTCCCCCACTCCATCTTATTTATTTAAGCATATGAAGAAAGGGTGTTGAAGGGCTGGAAAAAGACAAAATAAGTCTATAGAAAAATTTTTTTAAATGTTTATGGTATCAAATATTGAAATTAGCATTAGTACGCGAAGATACAGTTTTAAAGAGCACAAGGGGATGGACAGCTTTAAAATATTCTAAAAGTGAGGACTTTAATTTTTTTGAAGGACTTTAATTAATTTAAAATATTTGCTACATATTATACAGCAGGATTGGGAAAAATGCTATGAAAGAGTGAACAATTTTAGGGTAGATACGTATTCATTGCTTTCTTGAGCAAAAGATATTTTTACAAGTGGGAAAGAGACGACAAATGTAAAGTATATGAAGGTAGAGCTCTTTATCTTGTATCTGTTTACTTTTCAGCTTAGCTAAGATGGAGCAGGAGATAATACACGTGATGCTGGTAGGATTTTCAATTAAATTATAAATATATCATTGGATTAAACTTTAAAAAGCATAGACAATCTCAAGTATTGCTCAAGGAAAATTAAAAAACAGATATTTAATGCTTATATGTATGTGTGTGTGCTTGAAAAATCACCTATTTCATCAATATTATACTAGTTGTCATTACTTAGTTACTTATATACAGTGAGTACCATATACAGATATGTATATACACAAAAAATCATCATTATCTGCATTTTGAGGCAAATAGCTCAACATACAGTTATTTTCAGTCCTCTCATTATATTAATTTCTTCAGATTCTTAAAAATATAATAGCTCCTGACTTCCTCTGTCAAGTATTATGCAAATGTGTTTAATGTAGTCTCAAATAGGACACATAAAGTAGCATAATATTTTATATAAAAAGAAACAGACTTTAATTATTATATATGTAACCTATGGTTTTCTAAATATGCAAACCCATGCTTCATATGAATTATTATGCCCGAACTGTGCAGAGGGTAATTCAAACCATGGTCATTGTATGATACCACAATTGTGGATTAATCCTACAGTACAGCACACTATAGAGAAACAGTGTTTTGTAACATGCCATATGCTAGAAAATTCTAGGTGATATGTGAATTTTACTTAATCTCCATAATAATTTATTGGGATATGCGAAGATAAGCATATTGTTAATTTGAAAATGCATTTAATTCAGCTATCACACTAGACACCACAGCCTCACAACGCAGGACACCGCAGAGCACCAGCTGTTTACTCCTCTGATCGCGACGCTCAGCGGGATCTGGGGCTCACTGCTGCTTCTCAGAGTCAGGAGTGTCTTGTGCTGTCTATTGCCATCCTGTCAATGATCAAAACTCAGACGTTGAGGTGTTGTTTCTATGGACTGCGTGTAATTTCACAGCACTGTAAAGTTAAAAATGATCCCTGGCGTGCGGTGCCGGTCCCACCCCCGGGGCGCGCTGAGAGACGACTGGGACTGAGCATGGTGGTGCATCTGTAATGCTAGTGCTTGGGAGGCCGTAACCAGGAGGATCACTACGAGTCTGATCTGTGTAGTGAGACCGTGTAGACCCTGTACTAAATACATAAAAAAATAAAATTGATGAGTTGAACTATTGTTAATTGAGGGACTGTCAGGTTACATACTTGTGGGTATATGGGTATGTGTGTTGCATGATATACGGATAGGACAACTTTGTTAACTTCCACTCCTATTGCAGATCATATAACTTGAGATTCATTGGCATTATATCATAGTGTTTTCTACTAAGGTATCAGTCTGATATTTAAGTTATGGGACATCAAGAGAAGTATACATCACCCAAGGATTCTGCATCATTTTCTGGAAAAGGGCTAAAGTGCTGTCAGGAGAGTTATGTCATATGAGCTGGAAGCCTGGTCTTGGGATATCTTTATTTGGAGATGAAATATGGTTCTAAGAGATGAAATGGGTAGCAAGTTAATGAAGATAATTGTCATACATAACTCTGTACATCAGCATGGCTAGGCAGGTACGTGAACAAATGTTCTAGATAATTGTGCAAGGTTTTGGATAAGATGAAATGCACACTTTAGTCTGTAAACTTTGATTAAAACAGATAAACATATTGTTAAGTTGGCAATCTGTTGGATGCAGCCAACATGCTGAACACTACAGCTTCAGCAATGCACCACATGGTAGAGTACTAACTCTATAAAGTTGGTAGGACTCCTTTAATCACTTGGAATCTGTCGTAGAAGCAAAGCCTGATATCCCCTCAGCAAGAAGGAATTCCGCAGTAGATGCCTTTAGATTTCAAGCATTAAATTTTCTCTGGGAGGGCGGCCAGATAGCTCAGCAGGCTAAAGTGCCTGCCTAGGCAGGCGCAGGGACCTGGGTTTGATCTCTGGTGTGCCCTGCTGGCCCCACCCCCCAGGGTTCCCTGAGACTGCTACTGAGACAGAGTATACTGTGCACTCCTGTAATCCCAGTACTTGGGAGGCTGAAAACAGGAGGATCACTATGAGTCTGATTTGTGTAGTGAGACCCTACAGATTCTGTACTAACTACATAAATAAATAAATAAATAGTCTCTGGGTCTCTAGTCTGCCAGCTCATGTGAAAGATTTTCTACTTTGTACCTGCTGAACTCCAAAGATCACAATCTCTCTCTCTCTCTCTCTCTCTCTCTCTCTCTCTCTCTCTCTCCACACACACACACTCCACATCCAATTGGCTCTGTTTGTTTAGACACTTCTGACAAATATAGAATCCAATAATGAAAGGATTCATGTCTGTATCATGTAGATGAGAAAAATGAAGCACACAGAGGTTTAATTGTCTACTAGCAAATAGTGGAGCTGGAATCAGAACCTGCATCTCCTGATGTAAAAGTCAGAATTTGTTTGCATCATTTGCAAGACCCTTAATTACAGCATTTAATAATAAAAGTTTTAGCAATTTATTGATTATTTGGGTATGTTATTCATTATGAACATGTGTAAAACTGTAAGGTCTGAAAGGGCAGGAAAAATGCCTTAGTCATCTTGTTGACATCTAGTGTAATGTCTGATTTAGAAGTAAACAGAAACCACACACGTACAACACAGTTGTATGTACACACACACAACACACACACATGCAGACACAAACACAAGCACATACTTTAACTCTCCCATACACTTCCCCACATACAAACCCCTACAGTATATATTATTTGATTCCTGAGTGTGTCTACAATTTATATACATTTAGGTAATAGCTTATTCCTTTTCTTCAGAGGGTTTGATCCCATGAGGTAACACTGAGTGAGACAAATTCTCTTAAACTCTCAAGCTGTCATGTATTTGTTAAACCTAACTTTGGCCTGCATTTCCCACCTTTCAGATATCAGATGTTTGCAAATCTCTGTTTTGACATGTGTCATATGCGTGTGCCTCTAAAAGTGGGTGTAATGTACTGCTGAGAAGAATACAGGGACCATGCGAAGGAATGACTCACAACAGTCTTAGCCTAAGCAGTGACATGAGTTTTTGAATACGTCTTCGGATTGATGTCACATTTTAAAATTCTTAAAAAAATTATTTGTGCAAACTATAATCAGATCACTCTACAGTGAAATGAGCGCTGCATATGGGAGTGAGATTCTAAATGAGAATTTAAAGTCTTAATAGTTCATCTTTGTGTGTTGATAAATTCACAAGTGAACATTAGCTAGTACTATAAATTACTCTAGTAATATTGTTTGAAACCTAAAACCTGATTCGACTTCAAAACCTGGAGCCCCTTAAGTAAGCAAAGACTTTTTTGTTATTGTCTGAAGCCCGTTAAATAAGAAAAGATATTTTTGTTATTGTCTTTGTTTTCTGTGGTGCTGGGGTTGAACCTAGGTCCTTGTGCCTCCTACCCAGTACATAAGACTGTGCAATTTTTATAGGCCACAAATGAAATCCGCTCATGATGGATTCATTTCCTTGCTTACTTGATTGTTGGCAGAATTTCATTTTCTCTGGGTTGCTGGACCAAGGATCCAGTTCCTTCCTGACTGCTTTTTGGAGGCTGCTTTTACTTTCCTGCTACATGATCTTTTCTGGAGAGAAGCCATAACATGGCAACTTGCTTCTTTATAACCAGCAAGAGAGAGACACTCCTTATGTAAGAGATGCCACAGTCTTATGTACTATGTTCTTACTCGTGTTATCTTGTAGGGCTTCTTACTTTTATAACACATGCATTGGTTAAAAACCCATCACAGTAGGTGGATGTTCAAGAAGAAGGGGGTGGTGAATGAAAGCAAGAGACAGGAAAAGGAATACTGTGGGACAGTCCTGCTTCAAGGTTGTATATGGTGAGAATTTTGGACTTATGTGCAAACATGAGAAGCATAGAATTCTTTATCCTATTGTTAAAATATAATCTAATTTTTAAATGTTCTTTATCATATTATGTAGGGACTTAAGGTTCAACATATCAATACTTGATGAAAAATACCTGTTCCTTATTATGCCTAAGATGTTTGAAATGTAGTGAAATAGTGAGGTTAAGCTTGATAACGTAAATCGTTTGTTAATAACAATAAGCTTTTCTTCTGGATGGTTAACAACCTAAGTTTGCAGACCAAAATTAGAGAAAAAGGAGGGCTACAAGGAAAGCCAATATTTTGGCCCTAGCCTTCTAAGGTCAATTAAGACTCAGGACATATGAGAACTTGTACGGTAACGTCATGTACCTAGGTAGTGTCCCAGATTTTCTGATCAAGAAGGTTATGGGGCCAAAGAGGAAATTGATCGATGACGTGGAGTGTGCCTAAGGAGAGTCACATGAGGAGAAGACACTCTCTCAGGCTTTCACAGAGAGCACATTGGCCAAGCGATGGCCGTGACTCATCCACATGGCTGCACTGACAAAGGTTCTACAATCTGAGGTACAGGATCTCAGGATAAATCCTGAGGGCATTTCACTGACCTTTTCAAACCAAAAAGCTACAACTCTTGTTGCATAGGTTCTGCTTTACCTTGGTCTTAGCCATCCAGTAGAAAAGTATGAAGATGAAATATAGGAAGTAAAGCCATGTTGTTATGTTGAGCTGTGGGGGACTCACGTCAATAATTTCTGACATTGCCAATTAAACAGAAGACCCAATGCTATTATGGGCTTCTGTACTCTTTTAGAATATTTTGCTGAGTTTACACACCTATAATATTCAACAACGGAACTTAAAAAAAATTGGGGTATAACTATGAATGTCCATTTTGTATCTGTGTATTCAAAGTGGTTGGGATAGATATATAGTTGTATTCTCTTAATGAATAGAATGATTTTTTCTAATGGTGTTTGTAAGTAGGATCACAAGTCTGCATCTTGTACAGCAATTAACCACTAAGAAGAATATATGCAGTGTATTATTTGTTGAAACTGTACTTTTGATTTGATTTGAAACTGTCTCATTGCTATATGTTTATCAATAAAACTTTGAAAAGAAAAAAAAAACCATCACAGATATGCTGAGCTGTAAAAGGCTCAAGTCAACAACTTCTGACATTGCCAGTCCTACGGATAACCCACTACTATTATGGACTACTGGACTATATTGGATTATTTTGCTGAATTCATGCACCTACAATATTTAAATGGCAAGGGAATACCCATCTCTGACAAAACTAAACAAACAAGGGGATACAAATGAAGGACCATTTTGTATCTGTATATACAAAATAGTTAAGATAGATATACAGCTACTTCTTCTTAATTCAATGAGAAGAAAGATTTGTACTAATAGTGTTTAGACAGGATATCATATCTGCATTTTGTACTATGAATAACAATATGCAATGTATTAATTATTGAAACTGTCCTACTAATCAGTTTTGAGAATGTCTCATTGCTATTTGTTTCTCAATAAAATTAATTTTAAAAAACCCTTCAAAGGCCCCACACATGTTCAAATAGAAACTTTTATGCAAACATATAAGTACTAGGAGGAAAGAAAGCTGAATGGGGTACCTTACATCTCGCCGGCTGTGTAAATTAATATATTTATCTATGAAATTAGAAAGACATTAGCCCAAAAGTAAATGTTCCTAATGTAGTAATTCTAGGCTTTAATAGCATCAAGACAAGAGTCATGATCTATAATTTTTACAGTCAACAAATAAAATTATAATTTTTGCTCAAATTCTTTAGTGACAAAATCAAGACTACATTTCCCTTTTTTCTGTATTTTAGGGAAGGGTCTACAGGATGTTCAAGGTCTCACTACTAGATTGGACTCATAGTGATCCACCTCTTTATAGCCTCCCAAGAGCTGGGATTACAGGTGTGTGCCACCTTGCCCAGTTTCAATTGCTGTCTCAGTGCACCCTGGGGGCCAGGCCAGCACGGCAGGCCTGGGGATCGAACCTCCGGCCCCTGCACCTGCTTGCGGGTACTTTAATCTGCTGAACTATTTCACTGGCCGTAGATTTCCATTTTTATGGCCTCTAGTCTCATAATGTTTTCGTTATATCAAGCATATAGTACATATAGGATATACTAAGAAGAGTCACTCGATTAATGTTTTTATTAATAAATTAATAAATAAATGACAATAAATCACTGTTTATTCATGAAATTCTTGGAGCTAACCAATAAGAAGTGTTACTAAGTCCAAGATATCATCTTGATTATTTATAAGATCATTTCATTTCTTACTGATTGCCTCTCTGATCTTTGATATCATATAAGTTCTTAACCTCCATTTTTATAGGTACTTTTAAAAACTGTTGATAATAACATTACTAGTCCAAGGAGATAGTGGCATAAGCACCTGCTTAGTAAGAGCAAGCTCCTGAGTTTGAACTCTGGTAATCCCCCTAAATCAATCCTAAATATAAGTTTTTCCTCTTTATGCTTAACATCAAATGTTCTCAACATCTAAGTGCACTATGGGTACATAAATTCCATCTAGTCATAGCTAAAGAAAAAATTATAGCTAAATTAAGTACATATATCATTCTGTATCTTTATTTTCAGGCTAAAGATGTCAACATTTTGATTGTACTGTGGTTGTGAAAGCTTAAAGCAATTGAAAACAATTGTTAATTTAAGTACAGTTATTTTGCCACCCTAAGTTAGGAAACAATTTTACTACTTAGAACTATGTTCATTATCTACTACTACCACCCCAAAATACAGTAGAATGAGCTACAAAATGAGGACTTGAAGAGCTTTTAATTTGTAAATTAAGAATCATAATAAGAAATAGCTTTTTGCTCTGTCATTTCTTCCAAATAATGGTCACTGTATCTCCCTCTGAGTGTGTAGGTTGCTGTTGACCATCTGAATGACATCCACGCTAGGCTAGTTAACATTCAAATTAGACTTTTCAAAACAGTGTGAAGAAAATAGCTCTTTGATGGGATTTATGATGGACACACAGGTGAGCTAATGAAGACAATATGTCAAGGCTAGACCAACAATGAAATAAGGGATTTTTGAGGCATATATTTAGGTCAATGTCTTGGGAGATTGCACTGAGAATTAGTGATAACCATCTGTGTAGAGAAAAGGTTGAATGTGAAGGGTTGGTTATATAAACTATTCTTAGAGAACTACGACAAAGAAAAATGTTGTCTGAAAAGATGGAGATGCTTAAATAATTAAATAAAAATTTAGGTGCAGAATCTTGAGTGGGAATAGTAAGGGTTAGGAAGGGAAAATGAGAGTTAGTATCATGAAGTCCTTCATTTTATTTTGTTGAGAAACAAATAGCAATGTGACAGTTTCAAAACTGATTCATAGGGCAGTTTCAATAATTAATACATTGTACATTGTTATCTTCTTAGTGGTTATCCATAGTACAAGATGCAGACAGGATCTCCTGTCCAACACTATTAGTACAAATCTTTCTTCTCATTGAATTAAGAGCAAGTAGCTATGTATCTATCCTAACTATTTTGTATATACAGATACAAAATGGTCCTTCCTCTGTATTCCCTTTTTTTTTGTTTAGTCCTATTAGAGATGGGTATTCCATTGGCATCTGAATACTATAGGTGCACTAATTCAGCAAAACAATCCAACACAGTCCAGCAGTCTACAATAGTAGAGGGTTATCCGCAGAAGTTGTTGACGTGAGCCTTTCACAGCTCAGCATATTAATACTTTATATATCTCATTTTTTTAAGTCTTTTGACACAAAGTCTTATATTCATCAGCCTGTTTCTGGGACATAATATCTGACATACACAAGTATGTCAAAAGAGGACAGGCTTGATGTTTTAAAGGATTCAGCCCATAATTGGTTGAAAAGTAGGAATACGTGGAGCAAAGATGCTCACATCATGATGGCCAGGAAGCAGAGTAAAGAAGAAGAATGCTAGACAGGAAGGGACAAGGGACCAAACAGAGACCCCAGTGAATTAACTCTTATGAGCCACCCAGAAACACCCATGCATATGCTTTACTAATTCTCTCAATAGTTCCTGAGCCAATCAAGATGGAAGTGAAAGTTAACTGTCACATTCCACCCCTTGTCAACTTGACACTCCAACATCTCTCGTTAAACCATACTTAATCTCTCAATAAACACAGTGATAATTAATTCCACTCAAGATGAAGTAGCTATTCTGCATGTAACCAGAAATATAGTAATGCTGTTTCCAATGTCTCAACAGTTCTAACATTGTTCAAATGCCCTAGTCCAAAGTTAATGCTGAAACTGAAGGTAAATCCTTAGCTCCAAGCTGGGTGAGGTGGAACATGCCTATAATCCAAACACTGAAGAGAGTCAGGCAAGAGGATTGCCTGAGTTCAGGGTTAGCCAGGGATACATATAATTTCAAGGCTATACTGAACTACATAGTGTGCTACTATCTAAAAAAAACTTATGGGCTGGAGAGATGGCTCAGTGGTCTAAAGCACCTACTTAGAACAAGCTTAGCAAAGCATCAGGGACTGCGGTTCAATCCCCCAGCACCACATGCCA
>NW_004524619.1:981223-997901 GCF_000260255.1 Octodon degus | reverse complement strand
AAAAAAAACTTAGCTGTGAATACCATATTCAAGAGGCATAGTACATATCTGTAGTATACAAGGTATAGAAAAAATAATCCTATTTCAAAAGTGAAAAATCTTAAGATAAAAAAGAATAAAACAAAAGCAAGCTTAAGAAAACAGCACAATGAACATTAAGTCCTATATCTCTATGTCCAGCATCTGGGTCAAGATGGTGGTAAGATGTACATTCCAAATGGCTTGGGTAGCTCTACCCCTATGGTCTTGCTGGGTTTTGTGCATTAGGCCTGTCTTTTGGGATAGCTCTGATCACTGCTTGTGATTTTCTTCGGCAGATATTCAATGTTCCTGGCATCTCTGATTTCCTGGAGTTGTCAGTTAATCTTTGGCCTCATTCCCAGAGCTTCACTCATCCTCTCATATACAAACTTCATGACCTCTCAGGCTTTCCTTAGAAATCTTGGTGAAAGCTTCCACCACCCTGCAACATTTGTATCTTGGATGCTTGAATGACCAGCGTCATATAGATGGTGCCAAGGTCTGCAACTAGTTCAATCAGTAGCCAGGTCCCCTTCGACCATGACCATAGCAGTAAGTACTCTACTTAGATAGTTAAGCATGAGGTGAGGCACCAGGAAATAAATCCTTGTGAACTAATCCTCTAGGTATCTCTTCTTCAGTGGGAGATTCAAGTATCTCTTCTCAAGTAAATACGTACACCTTGAAACTTTTAGCCTGCACTGGTTGGGGTCTCAGCAATTCCTGAGACCTTTGCAGCATCTTCTTGCCCCCAGAAAAGTGTGCTTTGTCTCCCCTGCTCTCCTCCCATCCCCTCCCCTCTCCTTTGGCCCTGCCTTACACACACTTGTTATACAGCCAAAATTTGTTTTTAAAGTTCCCTCTCTATTTCTTGCTCTTAATTCTCATTATAAACTGTCTAAAACTAGACTACAGTACCTTTTCCATAGCCTGAATTTTGGCCTGCCTTAACATTTCTTCTACCAGACCAGGCTATGGACATTAAAGTAACCCCCTTGCAAAGGCTAAAGATGTGGGCAAAATACACCCCCTTTTTTAAATATATTTTTAAATGTATTTTTTTAGTACAGGGGATACAGGGTCTCACTGCACAGATTGGACTCGTAGTGATCCTCCTGTTCACAGCCTCCCAAGTGCTGGGATTACAGGCACACACCACCACACCCAGTCTCATTCTCCCTCTCAGCATGCCCTGGTGGCATGGCTGGCACAGCACCTTGGAGATTGAACCCTGATCCTTGAATTTGTCTAAGCAGGGGCTTTAATCCTCTGAGCTATCTGGCTGGCCCACTTTTTTTTTTTACCAGAGCATAAAATACATAGACTCTAGTCTGATTCCAAAAAAGTTCGTCTTCTAAAAACTTCATGCATTTGGCTGCCTTTCCTAACTGCCCTTATATCAGCATTTTGAGTTTCTGATCGCTGACCAGAAACTCTAATGAAAGTCTGCTTGTAATACCCTATATCTTCCCTAGTTGGCACTGCAATTCTTTCCAAACTCTTTCTGCCAGCCAGTTTCAACCACATGATAAGATATAGTTGCAGCAATAACTCACTGAATTAGTCAGTTTTCCATTACTGTGATATAATACTCTAAACTCACAGTGTCAGGGAGGAGACATTCAATTTGGCTCAACTCTGCTCGTGTATTTCCGGAGGGTTCAGTCCATGGTCAGTGGGTCCTGAGCCAGGGTCATCATGCAGGATGACATGGTAAAGCAATGCTACTCACTGCCTGGCAGCAAAGAAGCAAAGCACATGAGAAGAGAAGAAGGTTCTGGGGAGCAGATACAGACTCCAGTATCGAAACTCCAAGGCACACTGTCACACCCAGAAATGTGTTTTACTAATCCTCTAGATGAAGCCCAATCAGGTGGACAGTTAAGTGTAGCCATCACAGAAGGAAACAAGCACAACACAAACCCATCTTTACAATGATTCTACTTATTCATTTCCATCCCAGGTGAGCTTCCACTTTGAAGGAAGAGAAGGAAAGTAACAATCATGTCTCAGACGGTAGTCATTTCTTATCAGAGGTCTTTTAAATTAGAACGTTTTCCCTAAAACCCTCATGATTCAGCTCCTCAGATTTCACTTCCCTTTAACTTCTAAACTTTTAAGATTATGGTCACATATTTTCATGTCTAAAAAACATCTTTATTTCTATAAGAACAATATTTTTATAGGATCTGGAGTACAACTGATTTGAAAAGTATCTTGTTTAAAATACTGCACTGTCTCACAAAATTATACAGTCACCTCTTACACCCCAATAAATTGCTCATTGGTGGTGAGTGAACACATCTCTCTAACAAGATAACAAAAATTTCCTATGCAAGACACGATCAAAATGTATGGTGAATGATTAAATTTGAAAAACTATTACAGTAAAAGACATATTGCCATTCATCTCCTTAAAATAGCTCCCCTTGCTCTGCATATACTTATAGCCACTTTCTGAAGCAGTCTGGAAGTCTTCTTCAGAAGTATGATTAAAAATATGGTGAGGGCTGCTGCTGAGTGCCGTCCAATAGAAAGGCAGAGTGTTACAAACATTATGGTATGTCCTGATCTGTCTGTGTCTCAGTCATCCTCTGATCGCAGTGATGCAATACCTGAACCCATAATTTAAAGGAGGAGAGGCTTCTTTTAGCTCATATCTCATTGGTCCAGGTTTGTAAGTCCATTGGTTTTAAAGCAGGACAGCAGAGAAGAGGCACATAGTAGAGGGAAAACTGCAGGGAAGACAGGAAGCAGTGAGCAAAGAGAGGAGCGTTAGAGGGAAAGTCATCATTCTGGGACATGGCCCCAGTGACTCACTTGCAGTGACTAGATCCAATCTCCCAACAGCAAGTCCTCTGTAAGGCTCCCATAGTCTATCACTTTCCAAAGACATGAGGCTTTGGGGGCGTTTTAAATCTAAACCATACCATATTTTTCTTTAGATTGGGTACTATGTGACTTCTAGCTCTTCCTCAAGATCAAAATGACCATGGAAGGGGAACACTTTGAACAAATTCAGGGTGTTGAGGCAACCATGGCAGCTCTATTGAACAGAACTGCTTCAGAAAGTGGCAAGAATAATAAATAGGTCAAGTATGTTCAGAGCCACAGAGAGTATTTTCAGGTGGATTAATTAGCAATGTGTTCTTTATTGCAATAATTTTTTAAAAACCATTTTAAAGTTCATTGTATTTTTTAATGTATTTGGTACAAGGTCTCACTATGCAACTCAGACCCACAGTGATCTTCCTGTTTTCAGCCTGCCAAGTGCTGTGATTACAAGCATGTGACACTATTCCCTTTCTTGGTGGCTGGCTCAACGTGCCCAACGATGGGGCTGGCTAAGCATGTGGTGCTGGAGATCAAACTGTGGTCCCTGTGTTTGCCTAAGCAGGTGCTTAGTCCACTGAGCTATCTCACTAGCCCAGTTCATAGTATTTTTTGGTCACAGCTAGTGGTCACTCAAATCTCTTGATGAGAATTTTTGCAGGCTTTTTTGTGGTAAAACACAAAAGGCTTGTCAAGTCACTCTACTGAGAAAAGTACTGCACCAGTTTTGGTCCTGGTCCTGTACAGACACCATTCAACCTGAGGTCCATGTAATTGCCAAAACCCTACCTAAAATTTGAAAATTATCAAAGTTTGCAATTAGTGCCCTGCTATTGTCCCTGTCTAAATTCATTTTTACTGCATACCTTACTTTTTATGATCATAGTTACTGTAATAGCTAATATCTATTCATGATTTATCATAAGTGAGGCATTGGGTTGAGTGTTTGAGGCAGATTCTCTCATTAATTCACATAAAAACCGTACAAGGTAATATTGTCTCCAACCTATGGATCAGAAAACAGGCTTAGAAAAGTTAAATAACTTCCAATAAGTCACAAAAGAATTGGTTGTATGAAATCTATCTGGCAAAAGTTCCAGGTAATTATTCTTGCCCGTATCATTGGACTCTACATTGTTACTCAAGCACACTTTAAGTTAGTAGGCTTAGGCATCTCTCACCTTGCTACACTGGAAACAACATATGAGGCCATCACCATACTGCCAAAACAGAAACAACAAGCTGAGAATTATGGCATACACCTATAATCCCAACACGGTGGAAATCTGAAGCAAGAGGGTTGAAAGTTCAAGCCCATCCTGGGCAATTTAGTGACTTAGTGAGATCCTGGCTCAATTCTGAAAAGAAACAAACTGGGGATATAGCTCATATTGAAGACCACTAGTTAAATCCCTAATACCACATGCATGTACACTCACACACACACACACACACAAACTATATACTATGTTTATACACTGTACTTTAGAGTGCATATGTTTAACATTCAAAAAACATTTTATTTATGAAAAATTAATTCCATAATCAATGATTTTTCACCTTTGATTCACAATACTCTAGGGAATATTTTACAAATGCACTCAAAGTTAGGTCCTATCCTGAGTTTTGGATGTGGTAGAACAGGATAGAAGCCTGAGAAACTGCATTTTTTTTTTCAGAGCTGGGGATTGGACTCAGACCCTTGCGCTTACCAGACAAGCACTTATTCAACTGAGTTATCTCCCCAGCCCCTGTATATGTTTTAATAATCTAGAGAACTTCAAATACACAATCAAGGTGTAGAAACCTCCGGCTGCGCTTTGATATTAGTGTGGAAAACTTAGATGTTAGTAACAAATCATGAAATGACTGAAGCTGTGTTCAGGTCATGGTGATGATCTGCCTTCTCCTTAAGTGATCAGCTCAAAGCAACTACAATTTCCTCTAGAGAAACTCCTTGAGAGAAACTCAAAGTCTGGAAAATTTAACAGATTTGAAATGGAATGTTCGGGATTCCTTTCCAGGATTCTGTATCAGAGTATCCTTCTGTAATTGAGTATCTAGGATGACTGAGAGCAGGCAAAGGAAGATTAGGATGTGCTACAGAAGAATGCACAGGAATAGCAATCCCCTTCACTCTCAACACACACTCTATAGATTTTCAAGATAAAATGTAATACAGGACCTAACATGGAGTCCTGACATTGAGGGTATACTTCTGGTAAACTAAGTTGGAATTGCATATGCCCTACAGTTATGTATCACTCCATTTGTGATCCTTTTTATATACTCCAAGGAATTCCCCCTAAATCACATTGTACTACATGCATAGTGGCAGCCTCTGAGCAGTGGATATTGCTGGGATAAGATTCATCTGTGTACTAGAGCTGAGAACAGGATAAACCACATTACATTCGGGCTCAATCTTGTTAAAGAGAACTAGGAGAAAAGACCCGGATTTAGAAGGCAGAGGCATAAAAGTGGAGGATAAAATGAGGAAATAATAAAAGCATCATGAACCATAAAGTGAGAGGTAGGTGGTTTAGACAGAAAAGTTTTGCCCAAGAGTGGTACTGGCAGGGATGACGAAGACTTCACCAACAAGCTAAGAAACTGTGATGAGTTGGACTTTCTGGATAGAGCAGGCCTTCCTATCCTAAAATTGATTTCTGAAAAGCAAAGCTTGGGGTGGATGAGCAATACTGGGATGGGTTGCTCTCAGTGAAGGTGGTACAGAAGATGGCTAGCAAAAGACAGTTGTGTTCTGCATTACTAATATTATAAATTATCCAAACATCTTATGCATAGAGTTTGTACTAGACATTGAAAACAGATTGTAACACACTGTGTTACAACAGTATTTCCTTGCTCCATCCTACCCAAATCCCTCACTAAAATATTACATGATAAAAGGGAAGGGCAGCATCAGCAGGAGAAGGCTGACTCTCAGGAGACAGAATTTTAATTCCCTGTGTCATTTGGCTCTTTAAAAATGATGAAAAGTTGCTGCCTTTAAAAAGAAAAAAAATTCAGTATTCTTCTTCTCCACAGGTAAGTATTTTTTAAAGGAAATTGTACTATCAATATCTGATTGAGCAGATTTCTATTCCCTCTAGATTTAATGTTTTCCATCTGCAATATAAAAGGAAGATAATGCACAATTATGCTAGTAAGACTCTCTCTTCCAATAATGTTTGCACTTCTCAATACTGCATTTAAAAAGGAAATAGCAGCACTTGAAAAGTTAAGTAAGAAGATGAACAAAATTGAACAGCAGAAAAATAACTGTCTGAAGACATGCTGAAAATACATTTAAAGACATTCTGTCTGAGACAGCAGCTGATCATGCCAGCTCGTCTTTTAAAGAACTAAGCATCGGTCAGGTGTCAGTTGTCTGACCTGGCGATGGCGAGGAAAGTGAGACTCCAACAGAAATATCGAAAGACCCAGAAAGAATCAAAGGACTCTTCTCAGGAATCAGGCGACTGAAGTTCAAAAGTTTTACTTTCTGCCTAGGTCAATTGTTGTTTCTTTTTGCCAAGAATTTTAAAATATATACAAGATACAGTACCTTACTAAGTGACACCTATGTATTCCTAGAAATTTTTCCCTAAGGAAAAGGGGTTGGGAGATGTGATACAGGCAACGTAGTCAGTTCAGGGAGGCCTTATGCTTGAAAAAGCCTATAAGAAAATGAATAGTTATGTTATTTTTTCTTTCATTAAAATGAAATTTCAGATAATAAGTAAAAGCAAGGTGTCCATAAATGTTAGACATAATAAAATCTCTGGAGATTTTCTAGATATACAAGTGTTATTGTGCTTATCCCTTATTGTCATGTAGAGTGTAAAGGGCAGTCATTTATGTTTTATTGCTATTTTAAAAAAAAGAAAGCTAAAAAGTTGCATAAAGACACAGTCAAAACAAATCAAAGTCGCCATAAAATCCAGGTCGCTGGAATTCAAAATCAGGTCTTTGGCTTACAAATGTAGACCTTTTCATATTGCCATAAACTCTAGTATGTGAAAATAAATCTAACACCAAAAAAGCATATTTCCCTCCAATCATCATAGTATTCACTGCTTAGTGATGAAAATAGAAATGACTTTCTTAGTAAGTACATTCTGGTTCAAATAATTTGTATACAAGGTATGGAAACATAATAATGAGATACTCTTTTTACTAGTCTTGCTTTACATTGCTAATTATATTCTGATATAATATCATTTTAAATAAATATTCATTCTTTCCTCATATGTCCACTAAGATAAGTTTGAATAAAAAAATGTAGCAGCTAAATATCTGAAGCATTCAAAAGGGGACAAATGACATAGTACAGAATTAGAAAAGTGTGCCTTGTAGGGCACCAATTGAGCTATGGGGGAGGAGACAATGAGCTCAGAACCTGGGGACAGTGTGTTGTTCTCAGATCAGCCACGTGGGCATTGCTGACCAAGACATTAGTCACACCAGTTCTTGCTACTACACCAGACTCACTGGCTCAGAAGCTCTCGAGGTGGGGCCCACGACCTGTGTTTTGAAAAGCTCTCCAAGGGATTCGAAGACAGCTTCCGTTGGAGAAACACTGCCTCAGAAAATACTTTTGCAGTTTTAAATCATTGAAAAATATTTTTTTAAATAAATGAGACTTATTTGCTTAGGGTTCAATATACAGAAATGACTTATGGAATTTATACTGAAGAGGTAGACTTATGTAACATAAGTGAGAACTTCCAGCTGAATGTAGCCCTCTGGGAGTAAGGCTGCTCTGCTGCCCCAAGTGAATGGGTAGGAATCTATCGTCTAGAGACAAGGGATTACATTGAATGGTATTCAAGGAAAATTTGTACTAATATGCTGCATTACTTATAGCTTGGCATTATTAGATAATATTAACAACTATTTTGTTGCTGAAAAAGGGTATAAAGGAGAATCTCAAGTTACGCTTCCCATAGACTTATTCCAATGCTTAATTCCTGTACGTGAATTTTTTCTACACTCTCATGTGCTACTCTGACCATAATTATGAACTCATGACATAGAGCCCAATAAAGTGGGATGAAAAGTATTTTGAGAACACCTGGAACAGTTTTGATTCTAATTCTTTCATGCAGTTTGTGACTTGGTTTCTTCTGTGTAATATTAAGAAGCTGAAATAGTGGTTCCTTCAATCTTACTCAACTTGAAATTCTATGTGGCAAATACCGAGTCTTTCTCCTAACGTTTTTGACAACCATACCCACAGAGTTTCTAGCACTCAGAGGACAGGTATCTATCTGCCTGTTCCTTCTAAACAGGAAACTCATTATCCTTACAGCTTTGATTCTAGCCAGGTTCTAGGTGCTGAGCAAGAACAATCATCTCTCCAAAAGTGATGAGATGATACAAAGAAAAGAAAAAAAAATCATTTTAGATCCAGAGTTCAATATGGAGTCTGGCTGTAGGTAGCCAGCAGATAGATTCCTCAACTGGAAAAAGATTTGAAATGAAGCTTGGTGGACTAAATACCTTTGCGCCACTACAAAGAAGAAAAAAGAGGAATCTCCTAACTGAAGAAAGTGAAATCCACTTTACTTAATGCGGACCTCTGTCTCTGGTGTACAGGTCCTCTGTGTCCAAAGATAATTAGCACTTTATAATGCTAATTATTATAATTATGTCTGAGAAAAAAATCATTAGGGGGTAAGTCCGTTCACTGATTTTCAATTGCCCCTTCTATTTAAAAATAAGGTCATTTTTCTATGAAATAGTTTTAGGAGCTTAAAGCAGAAAGAGAATTAGAAAAGATTCTGCATAGGTATAGACTCAAGATTTTTTTAAAAATTCTGATTTTGCGATGTGTCTAGGAGCAGAACAGAAATGAAAACTGAAATTATGGAGTCTAGAAGATTAGAAATAAGGAACCAAATGAACCAGGATTTTCGTAAGTTAATCATCAAGGAAATACTTATTGAGCACTCATATTGTGCCTGGAACTGTGATAAGCTCTTTCTATATAATACCTCATAAACAGTCTTTACAGTTCCACTAGGCAAGTGTGACCAGCCTAGTTTTTTAAGATATAAAAAATAATGCCTTAGAGATTATTCAAAAGCTCAATGTCATGGGTGCAGGAATTGGAAAGCTGTATTTGGACTCAGTTGTTCTCCCTGGAAGCACCTCATTATTCTGGGCTTACATGGAGGTGCATCATTTCTATTAATGCCCTGGAAACTAATGCAATGTAGGAAACTAGTGTGTCATAGGAGGCATACGACTTGAGATAAGCTCATTCTCAGGTGGTAGGACATCCAGATAACAGAATGCTTATGACAGCATTTTCCGAAAGCCCCAAAAGGAGCAGTGGCATAGAGAGAAGAATTTGGGCAATGGTGTGAAAACGGCCTGGATTGGAGACAAGATCCTTTCCATTCCCAGATCATAAAAAGGACTGAACTTCACCAAGCCTTCCCACTCATTCCTAAAACATCCTGAGCAGTTGCTATTCATATTATTTGGTCCTGCTATTACTATTAATATCACTACCCACAGCCAGGTGCTGAGAACTTACTAGGTGTCGAGCAAAATGCTCAGCATTGGGCCGGGGAGATAGCTCAGCACTCTAAGTATCTGCCTGGCAAGTGCAAGGACCAGAGTTCAATCCTGGCACTGTGTTTCATGCTGGCCCTACCCCCAGGTACACTGAACCGGCCACCCAGACTGGGAGTGGTGGCACATGCCTGTAATCCCAGTGCTGGGGAGACTGAAACAGGAGGATCGCTATAGTTCCAACCTGTGTAGTGAGACCTGTCCTAAATACAAAAAATTAAAAAACAAAAAGCTCAGCATTTCATGTCCATTATCTTGTTAAGCACTCACAAAATGTATTAATAATCCAATTTCACATTTAAAAAAAAGTGAGGGTCAAAGAGGCTAAAAAAATTGTAGGTGAATATGTTTTATCAAATATGTAGTTGATATTGCTATTACTAAGAAAGTATCAGCTGAGGAGGAGGAATTGGCCTTTCATCTTCCTAAGATGAACAGTTGTCTTTCTGTTTAATGGTTTTTAAAAAATCCCCTTGTGACAAGCTCCAGAGGACAAATAATTTATTTCTTGTGGTGTATTGCTCTCTAAATGAATTAATTGATAGCATCCCACTATCAGTCTGAGTAATATGGAAATAAAACAGGCATGAGATGCTCTCTACCAAACTAATTTGTGCTTTAAACACATCATGATTTTTTAAAAGTAAACATGTATTTACCATCTCTTCTGGTTCTCTTCAAAAGTGAGAACCTTTCTTTATTGTGTCACTGCACAGAGGTTGAGAAGTTTGACTTTGTTTTCTCTGAATGTAAGTAGAATGAAACTGCAATTATTGCTCTAGGAGAAGACAGTGGGGGAGGATCACCTTTTCAGTTTACCTTAGGCCCTTTGATTGAAAAAGGAATAGAAAGTATATTTAATCATTATCATGGGATGATAATAGTATAGCAAGAGCCTCTGTAATTCTTAAGACACTAAAGAAATTGTATTCCTGGTACTATTAGGATGTGATTTGCCTCTTCCCTGTATTGGCATGTACAATGATTGTGCAAAAGCAAAACTAGCATGAATTAACATGGTGGAAATAAACTATACTGGTAATAAGTCTACTCTTCACTGCTATCTAGTTACAGGGAACCAAAGGCCAGTTCCATTTAAGAAAATCATTGGTAAAATAGTATAAAACACTTATTAAATCTTGACCTTTACACACAAGTCTTTTTAATATTCTGTGCCATAAAAAGGGGGAAAATGTTGAAGACATTTCATTAAATGCACAGCATGATAGTTGTCTTGACACAGAGCACTTGAGTGTTTGCTTCACAAACTAGCTGAATCAGCCCCTTTCATTCTAGGCCACCATCTTTCCTGAAAGAGGCAGACATATTGAGCATCCAAGGGCCAGTATCTGCAGACATTCTTTTCTTAAATAGGGACAGAAAGTCTTTGACTTCAAGGAAAATAACTGATGGTATTTTGAGCCTATGAAAAACAGTAAAGGGTTTGAGGAGCTGTGATTTGATAGTTCTTGGTACTTTGGATGATGATATTGAAGATGATATTAATAAATGTGATTTTTTGATATTATATAAATAAAATGTGTCAAAGTTTGGAATATTTATATATAGCTATAAAAAATATTTTTAAATGACCAACATAAGATTTTAAATAACCAAGCATGAGTGAGTAAAAGATAAAAAGTTCATTTTAAGCCACACAGCCTCCCAAGTGCTGGGATTAGAGAGGTGTGCCACCATGTCCAGTCTCAATTGCCATCTCAGCATGTCCCATAGGTGGGGTTGGCAGGCAGGCCTGGGGATCAAACTTCTGGCCCTTGAGTCTGCCTAAGCAAACGTTTTAATCCACTGAGCTATTTGGCTGGTGCACTTCCTGGTGCACATCTGCACCCTGCACTGGGAAGGCTGAGGCAGAAAGATCACTAAAACTCTAGTCCAGCCTGGGCTACATAGCTAGCTCAAGGCCAGCCTGACCTACATAGCAAGACCTTGTCTTAAAAAGACTAAAAAACCAACTAACAAACAAACAATCAAAAAACACCTCTATAGATAGATAGAGTTTAAAAAAAAAAAGGGTAGAAAATATTCACTCATTCTATACTATGAGTTACCCTTAAGACACAATAACTTGTTGAATTCTGGGTGGTATATCTATATATCTATAATTATATAAAAAGTTTATAAAAGGACTACACTTTTCTCATTACTTGACTATGTCAATTTTTTCATATATTTCAACTAAAAGCATATCGACTTGTAGAAATAGTTATAAGAATCCAGCTGTCTTTTGTTTAATTAGATATAAAAGAGATTTGCAAAATGAAAAGTAAAATTATTCTTTTCAATATTTTTTTATTTAGAAAATACAGTTACATTTCATAATGTTATTTAATATGTTTAGTATTAATGTTAAAATCAATATGTAAGCATTATATCCTCAGCACTTATTTCTAATATGATAAATATTAATGTATACATAAAAGTTCATTGATGGCCTTAATTTCTAAGAAGGTACCGATATCTTAGACTAAAATATTTGGGAACAGCTAGGTAAAGTAATGAACAACTGTATGAGCTACCCTTGAGTTTATAAATTTATTGAATCATTTTTGCAGAATAATTTGTTAAATTTTGAAAGTTGCTAAAATTTGGGTAACTTTTAATCAACAATTTCTGTCTTTAATAGTTTATCCTTGAAAAGGAATTGTAGATTTGTCCTAAAAATTTATTTATTAAATTATTTTCATAATCTTTGTAAGACAAACTAATACCCATAAATATCTAGGGGCTTCTACTGTTAAGCAGTAATAACACATAAATGCTCTGTTGTCCAAAATTAATTGATATTGAAACTTTTAATAAAACATCAAATTAAAAATAACATAAGATCACAGAATTAAGAAAAATTATTTTAGAAAAGTAAAATAAAAAGGAATTATATATTTGAAAGTTTTGTGTCTGTGTCTTTCTATATACCTATAAGTTTAAAAGAAATGTAGTAATACATTTTGGAAGTGAAGGGTAGAAAATAGGTTATTCTTAAGGCTGGCCAAAGAGCTCAGTGGATTAGAGTGCTTCCTTAGGAAGACGCAGGGGCCAGGAGTTCAATCCACAGGCCTGCTGTGCCAGTCCTACCCCTAGAGCGCACTGAGACAGCGATTGAGACTGGGCCTGGTGGTGCACGCCTGTAATCCCAGCACTTGGGAGGCTGTAAACAGGCAGATCACTTGAGTCTGATCTAATAGTGAGACACTGAACACCCTGTAGACCCTTCCCTAAAATACCAAAAAAGAAAAAAAAAAGTAAAAATTATAAAAATTGCAAACATAGAGTGTATGAATCATAATTTTCACATCATCAGTCTTTTGCTCCTGAGCTTTGAAACAAATGGGTAAATTCAATATTTGAGCCAATGGAGAGAGAAACAGCTAGACATTATTGGGGCATTTTGGTAACTAAGTGAATAGGTGGCAGCTAATACAATTGGCTTTCATTAATAGTCTAAACTACTTAATCTTTTATGCTAGGTACAGAGTTGAAAATAAGAAATTATTGGGTCTTTTTAGGTCAAAAGTGGTTAAAAAATAGTGATCACATAATATTCAAATGACAAATCTCATTTAATACAGTAGATATTATTATTATTATGACTGTTATTCAGTTGAAGAGATAAAGATCATACGTTAAAATAACATATGAGAGTGACAGATTTTTTTTCTTAAACTTGGTTTTCCTTTCTTCAAAGTTATGCCCTGAATGAGGTTGAAAGAGATGTTTAAGTAAGGATGTGGGATATTGTCATTCAATTACATAGAATTTTCTTCTAGAAGACTTTATCTACATATGTGAGTGCATTAGATCCCCACTGGGTATTTAAACTTGGTATGTAGAGGGAGATTAAACTTTTTGGTGCTCCTGTAATACAAATAAATATATTATAAATGACAAAGGTGAAATTTTAAGAGCTTGTCATCAGGGCTTTTTGAAAAATAACAGACTGCTGAGAAAGAAGTAGTATGATGCCTCCCGAGGCTTGCTATGTTGCCTTTGCCAGAAAAGCTAAAATACAGAACCCAGACATAAAAATGGCAGCAGCAGTTGCGTAACACAAACAAATGGAAGCCCTGTTTATGGGAAAAGAAGTCAAATGCTAAATGGAAAAAAGAACTTGAAGCAAACATGAAATAGAAGAAAAGGAAAATCACAAAACAGATTCAATCCTGTCGGACAAATTCTAAAATGCTGTTAATCTATATATGTTATAATAACGTTATGAGGATTTATAAAATGAATAAATGAATCTGATGCTGGCAAAATAAAAGGAGTGTGGATGGACAATATTAAAAAAATGAGATATGTCATGTGCATGTGCCAATTCTCTACAATGAATGTAGCTATTATGTACTTCAAACATGTGCTAATAAAATTAAAAATATCCAAGAATCCACCAATCTCATTTTAATATGAGAGGATGCAGTTGAGAAAATAAAATTGAGAACCACAAAAACACACTGTAAATGTTAGGTTGAGGAAGGTCCTGTGCTCAGGTGAACTTGAAAAAGAAGAACCCAAACAACTTGTATAAAGCTGTCTCAATATCATCTGGATAACATATTCTTGTATGTGGCTTATCCCAGGAATAAACCAAAGAAGCCATAGCTGGACAAAAGCCCAGTGTCAGTATAGGTGGGCAGAACTGGAACGAAGGAAGTGTACATATTTCTATCCATACAAAGGTTCAGTTTACAAAGCTGGATTTGCCTCATCAATGTGAAAGCCAAGAAGAGATATTTTCATTTGGAAATGGTAGACCTGACACAATTTGAAAGGAATTTTTAGGTCAGGAATTCTCTCAGTGTATTGAATATTCTGATGTCTCATGTGGAGACACCATGCACACTGGTAGAAATAGTTCCTTCTTAAAAACATATCTCGGAGAGATGGTTCAGTGGAATAAGTGCTTCCCTGGCAAGCGCAAGGGCCTGAGTTCAATCTCCAGTTCTTCCAAAAAGCAAGCAAGCAACCAAACAAACAAACCAAAAAAACAAAAAAAACAACCTCATATTATTATTATTACTACTACTATTATTATTATTATTATTATTATTATTTTGCAGAACTGGGGATTGAACTCAGGCCCTTGTGCTTGCCAGGGAAGTGCTTATTTCACTGAGCCATCTCCCCAGCCCTTATTTTTTTTTATTTTAAAGAGAAAAAGATGAGCAAACAATCAAATCGAGTCTCAAAACAGGTTAGTACAGAACAAGTATATCGTAGAATGTGTTTGGTCCTCCAACAACACTGTATAAATGCATACATTTGAATTCAACCAAGTCAAAATGTTTCTCAGTGGCTTTGAAGGATTCTAATTTAAAACTCAACCCAAGTCTTTTGTGTGGTAGTTCCTTGTTTGTATGTTTTAATTGAACATTATGTGAGTAAAAGTGCCATAAGCCAGGGTTTTCTCAAATAGTCCTTCCACTTGCCTAAAATATTCTCATTTATTTGTTTGTTTATTTGTTTATATTTAGTACAGGGTCTGCAGAGTCTCACTACACAAATCAAACTCATAGTGATCCTCCTGTTTTCAGCCTCCCAAGCACTGGGATTATGGGCCTGTGCCACCACGGCCAGTCTCATTCGTTGTTTCAGCGCGCCCCAGGGCTGGGGCCGGCACAGCATGTAGAGGTTGAATCCTGGTCTCTGCGCCTGACTAATCAGGCACTTTAGTCCACTGAGCTATTTGGCTGGCCTACCTAAAATATTCTTGAAAAAAGTAAAGAGTGGAGGGTAAATGAGTAAAGAGTATAATGAACAGTTACAATCATAAGATGAAATCGCATTGGGAACTCAACAGACTCCTGTAGTTCTAGCTGTCTTCTTCATCTTCTTTTACCTTCCTAAAGTCTGGCCTTAAATAAATTGTGGGAGAAGAACTTATTTTTTTAAAAAAATAGCAGGGCATTTTGAAATTGAGAGACATATCTCTTAATAATTGCATTGGAACCCCAGGTTAAAACCAGGAATGTGCACAAGAAAAGAAAGTATGGATTCTCCCACCAATACGGAACTTTTTCTACTGTGAACATGCTACACAAAATGTAATTCTAGCTTCTCAGCTCTCAGGCCGCTTAGATCGGACAGTGAGCTTTCTTTAAGACCTCACATATGCTGAAGAATTATTTTCATGAAACTTAATAGTCAAAATGTTAGCCTCAGTGGCTTTACTCTTCACTAAAATTTGTTTGTTTTCCATAATACATTTTTATTCTAAAGCAGAGTGCAGCTAGAGCGCATATTCATATTTTTCACTAAACAAAAAAAAATTCTTTGGGGTGAAGGCCATGTCAGGTTCCTTGAAGACAAACATGTTCTTACTGTCTCCCAGTGTGTTTTCTCCATTTTTTGTTATAATTAAACATTAAGCTTTAAACGTTAAACATTGAGCTAAAACCATGGACGTCCAGAACTGAAGCATACTTCTCAGATCCCTTACAGCTGACAATAACTATGCGATAAAGTTTTATGCAGTGGAGTAGAGGGGCTAGTTATAGCTGTGCTTTCTGAATATACTCTATACTTTGTCAGCTCTTTCCTTTCTGCTGGTTGGCTTATAAACATGAGACTGTGGCAAAAAAAAAAATTACTCCACATCAGTCATACATGGGATATTATTTACCATCTTCCTTGCCTATAGTTCTGGACTATGTTATTCCAGATCTATATGTACAACAGTAAGGGTCAAAAATGCCATATTATGGGCAACTTAGATTGCGAATCAGTCTGTTACTACAGCACAACCTACTCTATGTAACAGCTGTAGAAACTTTACCAGCTTGGGCCATGAAATCAAGGTCAGCATCTTAGGGATGACAGAGTCATAATACAGAATTTTAAGTTCCTGACGTTAGGGATATAAAATCTCATCTCTGAACTGCCTCCCTCTGAGCCTCAAATGAGAAACAAAATCCCTATTTTGTTTTAGCCACCACTAACTTGTGCCAACTTTGTGGCAGCCTGATCTGTTCTTAATAATAAACATTTCTTTGCAAGCTCTATCTCACAGGGTCTTGTATGGCATCTCACTTATCAGAGAAGCTCAATTAAAATTTGATAAATTGAAACCGAATAAAGAGACTACACAAGAGGGCAAAAGTGTATTTAGCAAAAGTTTATTCACTAAGTATCCATTGAAGAGAAAATTCTATCTATCTATCTATCTATCTATCTATCTATCTATCTATCTATCTTTATCTATCTATCTATCTATCTTTATCTA
>NW_004524619.1:971353-981043 GCF_000260255.1 Octodon degus | reverse complement strand
TCTATCTATTTTTTTGTGATTGAACTCAGGACCTTGTGTTTGTCAGGCAGGTGCTTATGCTACTGAGCTATCTCCTGGGCCCCAGAAAATTCTGTTGACCTTTTGGACAAAATTTCCTGACATACCCACTGGGAAATACAGTCCCAAACCAGAAGTGGTACTGTGTCACCCCACGAGTCTAACCAAATTCAAAGATGGATTTTGGTTGACTTGCACTACATTTTCTCATAGATGTGAATTAGTTACTAGCTTTCATAAATAAGAAGAGCTTATATGGAAACCCAGATTGTTTCTGCTTATTTTGAAAACTTGGAAGATGTTGCAACTGAGGGGCATGTAGTCTCACTTGCTAGACAACAATGGCAACTGATTTGGTCAGGACATGAGTTAATCCATTTGTTTTTTTCTTTTCCTTTTTTGTGTATTTAGTATGGGGTTTACAGAGTCTCACTACACAAATCAGACTCATAGTGATCCTTCTGTTTTCAGCCTCTCACATTCTGGAATTACAGGCATGTGCCACCACACCCAGTCTCAATCGCTATCTCAGAGCGCCCCTAGGGGGCTGTGGGGCTGGCACTGTTCACAGGGGATCAAACCCATTGACCCCTGCATTTGCCTAAGCATGTTCTTTAATCTGCTGAGCTATCTGGCTGGCCCTAAATTAATCCATTTATGATGAGTATGGTTCTGTCCATTTGACATTAAAGCTATGTTTTCTCCATCATCTCTATCACCGTGATTGATGTGTTGACTTTTAAAAACCTAACCTGCTTTCCTTAGGTAACTCTGTATAGAAGAGAAATTGAGAGCCTTACTTAAGATGTTGAAACTCTTCCTGGGACGTTTGGTTTAGGGAGAGGATTCTTAGGTATAAGGGTTGAACAACAAAAAAAGAAGTGGGAGATAACAGCAAATCAATACTGGCAAGAGAAGAATTGCAGGCAACGAGAATGTTAATGGCAGAAGGTATTTATTTGAGCAGGTGTGACAAGAGGATAGCAATCCCAGTAGGCATATGACCATCATATTCTTCGCTTGTTCTTTTAGTCCCATCAAAAGATAAAGTGGCCCCCAGCCCCCAGGTCTAATGTAAGAACCATATGCTATTGTGCTCTTTTGAGCCCTGCTCCTAGATCTTGATAGAATTTTTGACAACTTGAATGGTGATTGGTACTTCTCCAAAGATTTGGAAGATTGAGAGGAAAATAGATAGTCCATATATCTCTCCTCACTCATCTCAGTTTCAGTAAGAAATGCGAGGATGGAAGGTGAAATACAAGCAGAGACAAAATGAGGCTGTAAATCAAACACTCGCTTGCTCTCCTTCCGCAGAAAAGCCTGTTGAGCACTTGAGAAATGAAGAGAAAGAGCAAGATGTGAGGAGGGAGAGAGGAGCCTTGCATGGAGACAAAGGGAAAAGTTGTATTCTGTGTTTCGGTTAATTTCTGTGGTGGTGGGTATAGAGCCCCAGATGTTAGAGCTAATACAATATGCATTAGTCCACCACATTGGGAAATCTTTAGTGCCTACAACAAGGAATTAATAAATCTAGTAATTGTGTCATGTCTGTAATATGGGCTGGAAAAAAATTGTGTAAATCATTTGATAAATGTGTATGCCTAGAGAGCATGTGTTTCTGGTGCCTTCCACAGGGATTCACCCAAAAGGTTGCCCAGGCGTTTCTTCTCTTCTTCTGCGTTGTCTGTAGGAGGAGCTGGCACAAAGCAGAATGGCTGTTTACTTAGTGTACCACTGGCATCCAATTAATACCATCCAAAATTGATTCTCTATGCTTTGTTTCTTATCAACACCCCTCCCTAGAACACAAGTTCTCTAAGGCAATTAAAAACAATCATTAGCTTGCCAAAATGTCATATTTTTTCATGTTTCCAAACATTATAACTAAAATGTGGTTAAGCTTTATTTCTTAAGAGGCTTACTTCTTAAAAAATCAAATGAACAACTAAGTCATTATCTATAGCATTCGGACAATATATATGTGTCTACAATGACATATGCAATATTATGTATAAAACATTTCTGAATTTCTTTTTTTCCTATGGCATGTTGAAGGCTATAAAATTAAAAATCATTGGGATTATATTACCAATTTTATTTTTTTGTTCTTTCTCAGTGTGCTAAATTCTGCACAGAAGCATGGATGCAGGAGGAAGAGGAGAAGAAAAAGAAAAAGTGAAATGTTTGCAAAGGAAATATCTGGTAGCCAGAATCTTATTTACAGTAATTATATCAACTTCTTTGCTCTTGGAATATTTCTCTGCTATTTATGATGACAAGTTGTGTAGGCTTGAGTAAACCAATGAGTAATAGCAAGCTATTTCCCCATGTGCAGCCGAGGTGATTAATCTCTTAGAGGCTGAAGACAAAATAATTTGGAGGTGCCACATGTTACAATCAACACAAGCAATTATTGACTACATGTGCTTGGCTGGATCCTTTGACAGGACTGCCTCATGCCAGGGAGAAATCCTCCAAATTCACATCATTGTAAATGATCCTTGTGCCATCAGTAAGTTTTGGAAGCAATATCCGCACACCCTTCTCCAATATTTTGTAAATAAACTCTGAACATTTTCTTCATCTTGTCTCCGTCTCTTCAGATGATGGACTCAAGAAGGCAGATAGATTTTACCTTGTTTGCCAACCCTGGTGGATCTATGGGTAGTAGTTCTCAGCGTAGTGTGTTAAGCCCTTTTCCAGCTGCAGGGCCATGATTTATTAGTCACGTTTTCTATGAGTAAAGAAAAAAAGCACTGTGACACATTTGCTGGGTGTTTGCCAGCTTTGTTCTGACTTTCCATTTTTCACTTTTGAGAGAATCTGGTTGGCTCCTGGCTATATCCTTTGGTGTTCAACATCTCTTAGTGAATCCAAAGGATTTCTCCTATCTGTAAGGTATAGTCTAGAATCTTCCCACAAACATTGATCTCCTGAATTAGACACTCAATTTTTTCCAGATAATTACCATACTTTTGGAATGATCAAAATTAGCTTCTATGGTAACATAAAATATAATACTATGTTTTTAAAATAATCTAAAAATGAATTGAACAGTCTTAGAGTCTAGAAAATTATTTGATTACCACTACTTAGGCCTACCTAAAGCTAGAAAAAATGATGGAAAAATAGAGATGTCAGAGAACCAGGGAAAAGTTGGCTAAATATCATATAACAAACAACAAGGAATCTGAAGAGACATTTAAATTTAACAGTGAAAACTTCCAATATGAAAGACATGTTAAAAAACTGGGTGTGGTGGTGCATGTCTATAATCCCAGTACTTGGGAGGCTGAAAACAAGAGAATCACTACAAGTCCAATCTCCATAGTGAGACCCTGTAGACCCTGTATTAAACACATACATTTTTTAAAAAGATATGTTAAAGTAATAAGCTAGAAGGTAGAAAGATGAGATAGAAATCATATGAAATGCTAAAGGGACAGAGTTGGTCAATATTTGGGGAAAAAAACTTCATTTTGCAAATGCCCTGACACTCCCATGAAAAGATAGACTAATTTATCACTGGTATGATTCTTCTCTCTCTGTCTCTGTCTCTCTATCTCTGTCTCTGTCTCTTTCTCTCTGTGTCTCTCTGTCTCTCTGTTTCTCTCTCTCTCCTCTCTGTCTCTCTGTCTCTGTCTCTCTGTCTTTCTCTCTCTCTCCCCCCTCCCATTCTCATTTCCAGATTCCTAAGCCACAAATGAAAAAATTTAACTACACCGAAGCTACCACACTGAAGAGACCATGGAGTAGAAACGTCGCACTGTAAGGATAAAGACGTGGGAGGAGCTAGTTGATCCAGCTTCCACGTGAGTTAGCCACCAGGCAGCACTAATTATTGGGCACTTGAATGACTAAACTGCTGGGTGTTTCTACTTGCACTGTCCATTTTATTTATGTACATAGGAACTTCATGTGAGAACTGCCTAACTGACCATAGTAAATACCAAGACTACCAGAAGTACTGAGGTGATACTAATACCAACAACAAAAATCATTCTCGTTGTTTTAAGGTTTGGGATGGCTTGTTAGGCAGTAAGAGAAAACCAGAATTTTACCTTTAAGTTAAATTTTTCTAGAACCCCTTTCTATTCATCAAAGACATGGGAGCCTGCCGATTAGCTCAGTCGCTTAAGCACCTGCTTATGCAAACACAGTCAGGCATGGGATACCGTGGTTCGACTCCCAACTCCACATGCCTTACCAGGTCTGCCCTTAAGGCAGCCAGAGCCAGCCAAAACCCAAAAATCAAAACAAAAAACAAAAACAAAGACAGATGTAGGCTGTCTTTAAGAGTCTTTATAAACCTAAAACATAATAGAAAGCCTAGGTTGAAGATGAAGCAAAAGTAGTGGAATCATTGGACATAAATTTTAGGATTATCTTATCCCTGTTTTGTGCTTCTTTCACTTCTTGCTCTTCAAAGCAGACTTTCATGTCTGGCCTTGCCATGGGGAGGACTGCTGCGTAATGCTTGGTTTCCCAAATCTCAGTCTTCAGCAAACAATGTGCATTTTGTAGAGGTTGAAGAAATGAAGTAAAGTACATGCTAGAACAAACAAGGCTGGTTGGAAAAACACACAGAAGGTAAAAAAGCCAATATCCTTCTTGCTCCCCAAGCAAGTAGTTCCTTGGGTCTGGGATTGGAGTGGGCAGTCATTAGAGACTGCTCAAAAGTAGTCTGAAAGAGCAGCAGATCTTCAGAGAGAAGAGTGGTGTGCCTGGATAGTAGAAACCCGTGGGACAGTGGCACAAGTCTTATGCTCAGCAAAGCTCCAGGGGATCACCAGGTAGGAAGGACCTGAAAACCAAAATGTCATTTACAACAAGTGGATAGATATCATCTCCATTGGTCTTCCTGACTTTGTGAGCAGTGACATCTACCTCCTAGTGATGTTGGAGTAATCAAAAATACTTCAGAGGGCTAGTGAGGTAGCTCAGTGGGCTAAAGTGCCTGCTTAGGCAAGCTTGGGTAAGTGTAGGGACTGTGGTTCGATCCCGGCACCACATGCCACACCAGCTTTGCCACCAGGGTGAGCTGAGCTGGCCACAGAGTCCAGGCATAGTGGCACAAGCCTATAATCCCAGCACTGGAGAGACTGGAAACAGGACAATCACTACAAGTCCAAGCTTTGTGTTGAGACGCTGTAATGACCAAATATATTTTTTTTAAAAAACCTTCACAAATTAGTTGAACTTCCAGACTTTGGCTGGGCTGTGGAGGAGAGACAGTATTTGTGCCTGAAAGAGAAACAGAGAAAGTACATGCACAATGGAAGAAGAATACAGCATGTGTTTGAAAATGATCTCTCTTCAGAGGGATCTGCAGAACCCCATGAACTGTGTGAAGGCATAAGAGAAAGTGTATATGTGAGAGTTATGTGTGTGTATGCATGAGTCTGTGTGTGTATGCATGAGTCTGTGTGTGTGTGTGTGTGTGTGTGTGTGTAAATGTGAGCTGTTGTGGTATATGAAAACACAAGCCACAGTGCCTATTTTATAGAAAGCCCCAAAGTGTTAGGACTCAGACCTTTTCCTTCTGCTTTGAGTAAAATAGAGTACCAGCTGGGAAACAGCACAGCTAATGGGTCAGAGAGGCACCTGCAGAAGAACCCAGCTGAGGTGTTTAGAGGGCTATGGATCTCAGCAAGGGGAAAAACCAGGGCAGCAGAATCTGGAAAGACTACTCAAGTGTTCATATGAATTGATCTCAAGGGTGGCCAGACACAGCTACGTGCAATATTAAGGTTTGGATCATCTACATGATGCACATTGAGATGAAATTTTACATGTATCATGTACCATATTTACATGAATCATGAATATTTACATGTATCCTATTTTACACTTATATGTGTCATCTTCAGAGACATAAAGTTTGGGAAAAACCTAAGGCCCCCAAATCAGCTCATTGCAAAATGATTCTGCGATCTAATTGACAATAAGTAAGCCTCTGGTAGACCACTGTGCAAATCTAATTCTATGATTCTTGGTAATTGTGAAATTAAGTTTAGTCAGAAAGCCTCAATTCCTTCTATTTCTTAAATCATGAGCTAAATAAACATTGCCTTTTAGCATTAATCTTTTCCCCCACA
The DNA here is from genome assembly GCF_000260255.1 of Octodon degus. Classification (NCBI taxonomy): domain Eukaryota; kingdom Metazoa; phylum Chordata; class Mammalia; order Rodentia; family Octodontidae; genus Octodon; species Octodon degus. Next base: position 974,924 of record NW_004524619.1, on the reverse strand, counting down.
CGTACCTATAGAAGTCTGATTGCTTCTCTGGAGTAACAATTATCACAATCAGATTTGGGTTACTCTGTTATGCTTGTGGTTGGCTCCCCATGAAACTTCCAGAAGGCCAGGGATTTTGTCCTCTTCATTAAATGCCTGTCAGAATTTCCCTTAAGAAAAGCTATATACTCTATATTCTTTTACTCATTGAAAACATGGTATAGAATATCTATGTTGGACCCAGCACCGTGCTCAATAAATGGCTCCAGGAATTGAAAACAGTACCTTTTCATTTGTAAAAACAAAACAAAAAACTGTTTGAGACAGCTAAGAGGTGTTTCCAACAATGTTTTCAAAATTTAAAAGTAGTTATTAAAACTTAATTTTTAAATATGTATTTAGGATATTTTTCTCTGCATGTGTACAGTTTTCACTTTCTATATTTTGTTCATTATGTGTATGAAGCTTATGATACAGTTTACATATTACATAGAAATGCTTTTATATTTTCTATAATCTTCAGTAATTTATAACATAGGAATTTGTTCTTTTAACTTAACTAGAATTCATCTATGATCTGTCTTGGCTCAATATGGAAAAGGTTTGTAAGCTACCATTCACTCCTTTATAAGAAAAGGCTGGAAAAACAGAAAATCAACAACTTTCTTGGGATCCATCATAAACTTAAGATCACAAGGCAAATCACTGTCTTGAAGGGCTGGCCAACTAACTCAGCGAACTAGCTAAAGCGCCGGCTTAGGCAGAGCACAGCCGGGAGTTCGATCTCCAATGTGCTGTGCCTGCTCTGCCCCCGGGGTGCACTGAGACAGGTTGAGACTGGGCTTGGTGGCGCGCGCCTGTAATCCCAGTGCTTGGGAGGCTGTAAACAGGAGGATCACTATGTGTCCGATCTATGTAGTGAGGCCCTGTTGTCCCTGTACCCTGAGGCCCTGTACTAAAAAAAAAAAAAATTAAAAAAAAAATCACACAGGGAAACCGACAGGTGGAGAAGATGTTTCTGACACCAACAGTTGATAGTGCACTTCGACAGTAATGGAGGAATTTCTGGAAACTTCAGACCAAGCAGAGAGCAAACTTGTAGGGATCCAGGCTCTGGGGAGGTTCTGCAAGTTTTATGTTTAGTAGTCTCACCAGGCTCTCACTCTGAAGATCAGAGAAAAATGCCTTGGAGCTTCCTACATGAAAAGGGTAAAAATCATTTTGAAATAAACCCAGAACATTCTGTTTCCTTTAACAATTTTTTTTTCTCAACAGAAAATATCTTCTTGGGTCTAAGAGGAGCGAGGCTTTGGAGGTGGGAGAAACAACTTCATCTCTCTCAGAAGGGGTAAATAAAGGTAAGGAGCCCTTGGAAAGGGCAGAGGAGTGGGACAGGAGCCCATTGAAAAACCCAAACCAAAAGGCAGGATCAGACAATTGTTCCCTTCTTTTTGACACCTTACCACATCCGTAGGGCTCCTTTATAATGCAGGGATTACAGCTGGAAAAAGAAAAATCAAGACATGAACTCTGGTTAAGGTGTTTAAAGAAAACAGAAGAGATAAAAATGAGATCACAGGAAACTTTAGCCTTTTACACAGCAAACTAAACAGAGCCTGTCCTCACTCTAAAGGCTGCTTTCCCTCTGTTTCTTTTCCATTTCTCGTCATCTAACTTTCAACAATAATTACAAGCCATGATTTCAAAAAATACAATTTGAAGAAAACATTGAGATTAGAATCAGACTCGGATATGACAGAGATTTTGGGATTACAAAATTGGAATTTAACATAGCTATGATATTTACAATATGGGCTTTGGGGAACAATGGAGTCCACTGAACAACCTACACACACAGATGGGTATACAACCAGAAAGACAGAAACTCTAAGAAAATACACTTTCTAATGAAAAAATTTATAAATAAAAAATATCAAGAAGTATGAAGAATATTTTTAATAGATTCATCAGTACACTAGACATAGCCCAGAAGAGGATTACTGATTTTGAAGATTATGTCAATAGACACATCCTCAACTGAAAATCAAAGAGAAAAACAGAATTTAAAAAACACAGCAGAGCCGGGGAGATAGCTCAGCAGCATAAGTACCTGCCTGGCAAGTGCAAGGTCTGTGGTATAAACAAAATAAAACAAAACAAAACAAACAGACAAACAAACAATAAAATCACCACCAACAACAAAAACCAGATTATCCAAGAACTATGGAACACTTTCAAAAGCTCTAAGACAAGTATAATGCTCATATCAGAGAAAAATAGAAATGGATAAAGTTGCTATACCTAGATATATATTAGCAAATTTCAGAAATAATAAAAAAGAAAGAAAGAAAACTGTGGGGAAAGCCAGAGGGAAAAAAATGTACTTTATTTATACAAAAACAAAGAAAAGCATTACACGACTCCAAAAACTGCACAAGAACAAAGTGAAATGAATTATGTAATAGCAAAAGGAAAAAAAAAATCTACCAACAAGAAATTCCATATCCGGGGTCAGGGAGATGGCTCAGTAGAATAAGCACTTCCCTGGCAAGCACAAGGGCATGAGTTCAAACTCTGGTTCAAAAAAAAAAAAAAAATCCATACCCATTGAAGTTATTCTTTTAAATTGAAGAAACATAAAAGACTTCCTCATACAGACAAACAGGTAGACAGACAGTGAAAAAATTTATCACTACTAGATATGTGTTTCAAGACGTATTAAAATAATTTTTTCAGAGAAATGAAATAATGATAGTCAGAAATTTCTATCTACATAAAGGAAAAACACTATAGAAAACATAAAAGTAAAAGAAAATCCTTTTGTTTTTCATACCCTTAATCTAACAGATAACAGTTCAAAAGTATTAGTTACAACAATATACAAGACAAGGGCTGGCCAAATAGCTCAGAGAATTGAAGCACCCGCAAGCAGGCCCAGGAACCAGGTTTCAATCCCCAGGCCTGCTGTGCCCAGCCCCGCCCCTGGGCACACTGAGATGGCAAATGAAACTGGGCATGGTGATGTGTGCCCATAATCCCAGCTCTTGGGAGGCTGTAAACAAGTGGATCACTGAGTCCAGTCTAGTAGTAAGACCCTGAACACCCTGTAGACCCTTCCCTAAAAGACAAAACAAACAAACAAACAAAAACCAATATGCAAGATGATAATAGCTTAAGAATAAGTGAAGGGAATGACAGAAATTTTATAAGAGATGACAGGAAGAAAGTGAGAATACTCTTATTTAAGCACCTGCACTAGCTATGAAGTGATACAGTACTTCTAAAAACTGAACTCAGATTAGTTGTATATGTGTGTTAAAACCTCTAGGTCAATCACTGAAATATTTTTTAATCATAGATGGTAAACTAAATGAAGAAAACAAAAGCATCATATACCATACTCAATTAAAATTAGAAAGGGAAAAAAAAGATTGACAGACAAATGTAAAGATGGAAAAACATATTGAATACAAAGCTGGCAATACCTTAGATTTAACACAACTGTATATAATGACTTCTAAAATGAATGGTCTAAATACAATAATTAAAAAGCAGAGACTGTCAGAGGGATGTGCTGAAAGAAAAAAAAGAC
>NW_004524619.1:947306-970373 GCF_000260255.1 Octodon degus | reverse complement strand
CATCAAAATTACGGATTCAAAAATAGCATTGAGTGGGCCAGCCAGACTGCTTAGGCAGGTGCAGGGACCAGGGTTTGATCCCGAGAGTGCTGTGCCACCCCCACTCCCATGCTGAGACTGGGCATGGTGGTACACATCTGTGATCCCAGCGCCTGGAAGGCTGAAAACAGGAGGATCACTACTAGTTCGATCTGTGTAGTGAGACCCTGTAAACCCTGTCTAAATGCATAAAAAATAGGTAAAGCATTGAAATTATGTATTAGAAGACAATCTAAAATCATTAATTTCAAGGGGCCGGGGAGATGGCTCAGTAGAATAAACACTTGCCTGGCAAGCATAAAGTACTGAGTTCAATTCCTGGTTCCTCCAAAAAAAAAAAAATCATTAATTTCAGCTTTTAACTTAGAAAACTAGGTATGTGAATTAAAGTCATAATAAACAGAAGAAATTAAATAATAAAAATTAAAGCAGAAGTCAGTAAAATTCAAAACAAGAAATCAATATAGAAAAAACTAAGAAACCCAAATTTTTTTTTGTTTGAGAAGATCAATAAAATTGATACATTTCTAACCAGGCTGACTAACAATAGAGAGAGAAAACATACTAATATTTCAAGAAATCAAGTAAAACAGGATATCAGTACTGGTCCTACGTACATTTAAGTGAAGAATGTTATGAAAACATTTTTACAGACAAATTTCATAACACTAAGGAAATAAATTCCTCTAAGAGTACTGTTTGTTCTGCCAGGAGGATATAACTCAGTGGCATAAGTGCCTGCCCAGCAAGTGCAAGTTCCTGAAGTTGATCCCCAGTACCAAAAACAAAAATTAGTACTGTTTATCAAAACTTTCACAAAGAAACAGATAATCTTAATAGGCTTATATCTACAAAAGAAATTAAATTAAAGATTAGCATCTTTTCAACATTCAATCACATATATTACATATCAAGGATAATAATGCACTATACAAAAACCATGCTTGAATATCTCTCATTTTGGTCTTCTAAATGTTAGTGTTTCTAATGTTGTATTAATTATTTATTATAGTCTCATTAAAATAAATTTTTAAAAAGTAAAAAAGGGCCAAAAAAATAAGGTTTCCTGAAATCAAGCAGTAATATCCAATTATTTGTCCAATCTTACATAACTATACCTGTTAATCTGAGCAAAAGATTTGACAATAAAAATAGACAATAAACAACCATTGTTAATAAGCTGTTTTTGTTTTGAAAATCTGTAACATATGCATTGTTGCATGCTACCCTGTTTCTGTCTTTGTTTCTGCTATTTTTTTGCTTTTGTTTTTACTGTTCAAAATTAACATAAATTAATCAATAACTCCAGATGATTTCAGTAGTGAATTCTAACAAATATTTAGAGAAAAAAATCATACTAAGGCTGTAGAACTTCTGCAAGAAAATATTAGCAAAGGAAACACTTTGTATTGTACTTTATGGGAGCTGTATTACTCCAATATCAAAACCAGAGAAAATTGTATATGAATATAGGTAGAAGAAAGAAAAAGAGAATAATATCTCACACAAACATGGATACAAACATTTCCAATCAAATATTAATAAATTGAATCTTTTATGTGCATAAAAGAATTGTATACCAAACCAAGTCAGATCTATTTCATGTATGCAAACATGGAGAAACATTTGAAAAATAAATAATTTAATCCATCATATCTATAGGCTACTAAAGAAAATCCCATGATCATACCTATAGATGTCAAAAGACATTTGAGAAAATCAATATTCATTCATAATACAAAACAGGAATAGAACTATTTCCTCAAATTGCTAAAGAACATTTTCAATAACCATAATTAAGGCAAAAAACAACATGCTTTTCCCCAAATATTAAGATAAAGGCACATCCTAATATTACATCATTACAACAAATTTCCTAACCAATGTAATAACATAAGAACAAAGTGAAAGTTATACATATTAAGAAAAAACAAATTAAACTGCTTTTATTCAAAGATGACATGATCATCTACATAAAAAATCTCAAAGAAATAACATTAACAAAAAACTGGAACTTATAACAATTATTGTAAAGGTATGGGTGACAATAGCATCTAAATATCAATAACTTTTACATATATCAGCCATTTGAAATTGCAACATGGCACCCTTTATATTATCAATAAAAAATGAAATAAAATATGACAATATCTATTTGAGGAAAACTTAAAACTTTGACGAAAGCAAGCAAATATAATCTAAATAAAAGAAGAGAAATTCAATGTTCATCATTAGGAAGACTTATAATTCAGTTCTTTCAACATGATGCCTATACATTCAATGTAATTCTAAAAAAGAAAAATCCCACCAAGTTATTTTGTATATATCTACAAAACAATTATGAAGTTTATGTAGAAAAGCAAGGGACTCAGATTAAACAATACAAGATTAAACAGCAAAGTCAGTGAACAAATAATGCCTAACTTGAAAACTTATTATGAAACTATAATGATCAAGACAAAATCAGCACTGGCAAAAAAAAGCAAATAAATCAATGAAATAGAATAGAGAGCTCATAAAAGGGTCTTAAACAGCCAACTTGGCTTTTTATCTAAACTTTGACAAAGGAACAAATGTAATTCAAAAGAGAAAGGACAGTCTTTTTAGCAAATGCTATTAGAGCAACTAGTCATCTATAAAACCACCTCCCTCAAAAGGGACAGAAAAAGGCTTGTCTTGTCCCTTGCTTGCTTGATTTTTCTGCCTTCTGCCCACCATAAACTTTTTCTCCTCCGTGAGTACTGTCCATCTTGTCACCCTGCCTTGTAGCCAGCCAATTATGAACTGAGACCTGTACTTACTGTAAATCAAATAAACATTTCCCCTTTAACTTTGGGTGTTGGATGTTTTGTCTCAGTAATAAGAAAAATAACTAAGATAGAATTTGGTCGCAAAGAAGAGGGGTCAGGAGCCTTTGAAACTGTCTTCTGGAAAGAGTTAGAAAACATTTGAAGGTGCCAAATTTAAAAAGTGGCTCTGGAATGCCCGAGGTTGTGCTTGATGGGAGAGTCTGGTCATAGCTCAGAAGACAAGAAGGTTGACAGAAATCCTACTACTAAAGACCAGGTTTAAGAAGGTTCTACTGAGAAGAAGGATTTCACTGGCTGTTGGACTCTGGACAATGTGTATTATACCTGGACAGAAATTTTGTCTGTATCTTGCTTGAGCAGCAAACTAATCTTGGAGAAAAAAATTCAAAAACAGCAGCATGGCTACTGTTTGAGGCTTTTGGCAAAGAGCCCAGGAAATGATTTAAAATGTATTGAGTTTGATCAGAAAGAAAGCACCAGTAAAGTTTCAGCCTACCAAGATGGAACACAGGAGAAATTTGTTGCTGAAAAGTCTAACAAAAAGACATGTATTTCAGAAGAAGACAATAGAAAACAGGGCATGAGGACATCACACAAACAAGCACAATGACAGCCTTTAAAGAATCAGAGTTGCAAAGGTGAAAGACTTCACTTTGAGGAGAGAACGCAACAACATCATGTTCCAGAATAGCAGCAGGCTAAAGGATTTCTTCCTCAGGGTTAGGCGCATAGTGCTTTCTGATCCAGGCACTTGGCCTTTGTAGCCAAGAGAAAAGGAAGCTTAATACTGCTCCAGCTGGTGGCTGGCAGATCTCGGCATCATCCACATGGTGCTCTTTGTGGGCACAAACAAACTGCAAGACTTGTGGGGTCAGAAGGCTTCCACTCAGATTTTTTTTTTCTTTTTTAGGGAAGGGTCTACAGGGTGTCCAGAATCTCACTATTAGAGCATACTCATAGTGACCCACATGTTTCCCACTCAAATTTTAGAAGAAGGCCAGGAAGGCCAGGAAGTGGGCCTCCAAGAGGGCAGTGTGTGAAGCTATGAGTGCAAGGCCAAAGGTGCAGTTGAGACCCCAGAAGCTTGGAGAAGCCAGGAAAAAGATTGTCTAAGGAAAACTGCAAGGAGGGAGCACAAGCCCTTTGGAGTTCAATATTGCTAGATTTCTGGGGTTGGTTGCTGGAAGAGGAACTGTAGGGCTTAATGCTTGCCCTTCAGACTTTGGTCTTACTTTGTTCCCACTCCTTGCTGTCCCCCACTTCATAACTTTTGGAATGGAAATGTCCAACTAAATGTTTGCAGTATTTAACTTTTTTTGCCTTTTATAGGAGTTTGCAGCTGAGTTTTCCTTCAGTCTCATAGGTGACTTTGCACTTGGACTTTTCAGCAATTCTGAAACTGCTAGAAATTTGTCAACTCTTGGAAATGGACTGCATGTCTTTGTATACAGGGATGTGCATGAATCTTTAGGGGGGCTAGGAATGAAAATAATGGCTTCTACCTAAAGTCTCAGGTAGGTGAGGCTTTTTCAAAAGTGGCTGATTCTGGAGTATGTGATTGACTCATGGTGCAATGCTAGGATTAAGGATGCCAGGATTAAAGGTGGGTGATTACTCAAGAAGTCAACTGATTAGTTTGGCATCACCTTAATCCCAGTAGCCTGGATACCATACAAGGGACAGGAAGAAGTGTTCTGGCCTCTTGGTGCTTTGCTACATTCTGGCTGCCATGAACTATTTCCCTTCTGTGATGCTACCCTGTGTTGGAGCCAGCAAAGGGACAGAAAGAGATTCTCCACATCCCTTGGTTGCTTGATTTTGTTGTTTTCTGCCCAGCATGAACTGTTTCTCCTCTCTGATGCCAGGCTAACATGTCACCCTGTCTTGGAGCCTGTCAATTAAGGATGAAACCTCTACATACTGTGAGTCAAATACGCCTTTCCTCCCTTAACATTTGGGTGTTAGACATGTGGTCTCAACAATGAGAAAAGTAACTAAGGCAATTGTACATTTGTACCTCCACAAAAATTAAATTAAAATAAAGCACAAACTTGAATATAAAATGCAAATCTATAAAACATAGATGACTGTGGAATTAGAGCTTTTAGATACAATACCAAAAGCATGATCCAAAAAAGAAAATTTTGTTAAGTTAGAGTTCATTACAATGAAAAAAGAAAATTTCCCCTGAAAATGATACTGTTAAGGAGAAATAAGTGAAAATCTGGAGGAAAATATTTGTAAGAAATTTGATTAAGAACTTATATCTGAAGGACCAGCCAAATAGGTCAGTGGATTAAAGTGCCTGCAAGCAGATGCTGGGGCTGCAGGCTCAATCCTCCTGCCTGCCATGCTGGCCCCGCCCCTGGGGTGTCCTTCTCCCAAGGATTGAGCTTGGGTGTGGTGGCACTCACCTGTAATCCCAGCATTTGGGAAGCTGTAAACAGGTGAATCACTAGGAGTCTGATCTAGTAGTGAGACCCTGAGAACCCTGTAGACCGTTCTCTAAAAAAAAAAAAAAAAAAGAAAAAGAAAAAAGAACTTATATTGAAAATATACAAAGAATCCTTACAGTAAATGATTTTTAAAAACCCATTTACAAATACCTCAAACATATGACAAGATGCTTAATGAAGTATGTATAGCATTAAAGAAATTGCACATTAAAATAAAATATAAGTACATATCTATTACAATGATAAAAATCTAAAACATTAATAGCAAGCATAGGTGGGTGCTGGATTCTTATTGAGAGCTCTTATTGCAATGCAAAACAGTACCGTTGTTTTTGAAAATAGTCTGGCAGGTTCTTATGGTACTCAATATGAAACTATCGTACTCAATACAAAAAGTAGCTGTAATGTAAACATGGTTAATAATACTATATTGATATTGGTTCATCAGTGTGTCACACAAATGCATATGTTAGGAGAGATTATGCAAGAGGGAAGTGATATATGGGAGCTTTCATGGAAAAGGAGTTTTGGGAAACTGTACTTTCTGCTCAATTTTCTGTAAACCTAAAACTGTTCTCAAAAAGTACTAATTTTTTAAAGTTTATGGTATGCAGACTGGATGTGGTGGTGCCCATCTGCAATCTCAGAGCTTGGGAGGCTGAAAACAGGAGGATCACTATGAGTCTGATCTGTATAGTGAGACCCTGTACACCCTGTACTAAATACATTAAAAAAGTCTGTGATATATACATTTATATATATATATATATATATATACATTTTTTATAAAAGGCTATAATTCTTATAAAAGATGATAGTTGACAGCATCTATTTTATTTGGTGATATTTAGTCTTTTCATATCATATGTGGGAATATAAAATACTGCTTCCACTATTAAAGAAGAAAGACATAATGGGATAAGTATCCAAAGATTAAAGAAGTCAAAAATTGGGATTCCCAAGCCAAATCAAGAATATATTTCTGTGTGTCACTTGCACATTATAATAATTAGATTACAGAAAGCCTGTATCTTCACAGGGAGATGCAACACATTCATATTTATTGTGATGTTGTACTTAGTCCTTTCACCATGTATCATATTTGCTATTCATCACACTTTTCCCCTTATTTTTATTGAATGGATTAGGTTTTACCTCTGAGCTATATTGTTCCCTCCTCTCATGACTTGGATACATTAAATTCATTTACTTTATTTTGTCTACTTCCTTTAGCATTTTTTTCTTATGAGGTTAATACATGTCAATAACAAATCACATAATATAGGATTTCTGAGAAAAAAAATCAATCTCCTGACTTTCCATTTTCTATTTACAGGTGATATTTCATTCAATTTTAGTGAATCAGAGTTGTGATAACTTTTTTCTTGAGTCACTATTTTTATTTTATTTTATTCTAAAGAGAAAAATCAGAACAAAAGATAACTGCAAAGTCAAAAAAAGAACAACAAAAACAATTAAAATGATACAAAATTTCAAAACCAGGTTGATAAGAAATTAATGATAGTTGTTACAATATATATTGTTATCTTCAAAACAGTTGCTCAGATTACCAGACGTAGGCATTCATGATCAATAAAACAAGGGTTAACTGTTCCTTTCAGCAAACCAATAAAAATAAGTAGTACAAATACCTCAGCTATCTTGTGTATATTTATATAAGGATTAGAACTTTCACATTGAAACATTCCCTTAATTATTTTACATAGTACATCTATAAGTTCTACAAATTTCTTAGGTAAAAATTAAACAGCTTAATGGGTATTAGTTATAATTTTCGCTGTCATTATTATTCTATTTTTAGTCCATTCATTATTGAATGTATTCTGCACCTAATATCACCATTAAGAAGAATCAAACTAGGGCCCGGGAGATGGCTCAGTAGAATAAGCACTTCCCTGGGAAGCATAGGGCCTGAGTTCAATTCTGGTTTCTGCAAAAAAGAAAAAAAAATCAAACTATTGTATGGCTCTATCTGCAAAGACAACTTAGCGCATAGTGGTACAACGTTAAATTTCCAAATTTTAACGTGTCAGCCACCTAGGGTCTTACACAAGTCATATTTATCCATTAAAGGTGGTAGAATCTTTGCTTCTTCCTTTCCTAATCATCATTTTCTCAGAAGAAGGTAAAGTTAAAATGAACAAAGAGAGATTATTTTTGGTCTTGAGGAATGAAACTAAAGCTATAGACTTCTAACTAAAAGTGGGAGGTAGAGTCTATGTAAAAGGATAATAATATGATAAATACTACTTTATTACTTTATATGATTAGTACTACTTTATGTGCTGATTCCCAGATTTTTAAAGAAGACCATGAGAATGTGACCACACAACATGGATAAATATGAGGCCAGAATATATTTTTAAAGAACATTTCTTTCACTGGCTCCTAACCAGTGGTCAGTAAATGCTTATAGAAGACACCATGGAAAGTCTCTGACAACTTGAATTTGTAAGCATAAGTTTATAGATACACATGTATAACTAACTTTCAATCGAATCTTAAAATTTTGTTATCTTACGAAGAGACTGAGTCATAAGAGTGATTTTTAATCCTCTTATTTTAGAAATAAAAACAAATTGAGGCTTCTGGGGCAACTGATTATCCCAGACAGTACTGAATAAAACAGCTGTAAATGGTATCTGTGTCTAGACAAGAACTCACCAAGATGCCGTTGACCACCACTGCCCTTTCACTCTATCTCCAATAACATCAATCCTGAAATACATGCCTTCTGTTTTCCTTATCCCCAAAATTTTACTTCACATCATAATTATAACTAGATTAGATGGTCTGAGTCATACTTAGTACTCTGTCATCTATTTCTTTTTTAATTAATTAATTAATCTATCTGATACAGGGTCCCGCTATGCAGCTCAGACTCGTAGCGATCCCCCCATCTCCACATCCCCAGTGCTGGGATTACAGGTTTGCACCCCCATGCCCTGTTTCAGGCAGGCACTGCGCTCCTGGGATTCCAAAGCCAGCACGACATATGGTACCAGCAATTGACTCTGAGTCCTTGCACTTGCCAGGCAAGTGCTTACATTGCCTAGCTATCTCCCCAGCCCTGTCATCTATTTGTACGTTCAGATTAGTAATCAATAATTCCTATAACAAATAATCTATAAATTTGTAGAAAGAGAATCCATGGCTGAACTATGACAGTTCTCAAAGAGCTATGGGCTATTTTTGTCAAGATTGTTTATGTGCCTTTTCTACCATTTTAACCCTTTATTTCACCTACAGAATTTCTTTGCAGATCTGTACAAATAACATAAATTACACTGTTCTAGCCATATTTAAATAGAGTATATGATCCTCAAACTTTAGACAGGGAAACAGAACAAGACAAGCTAGAAAAGGGGCAACTCAGGCAACAGCACTAAATATGTATAGTCTATTTTACCTTGAAGGTTTTTATATTAACATTACTTTAATAATTTTTCTAATGCTAAAGAAATGCACTTGAAACATGCACCATCTGTGCTTTGTCTGGTTAACAGGTCCAAATGGAATGGATGTCAAATTCTGAGTTGTTTTATTTTTATGAAAATAAAAAGGAGCTTCACTTCTAACTCAGCTTTATGAGTGAATCAATGAGAAGCCATCCACTGTATAATCTTCCCCCTAGAAAGTGATAAATATTTACAGTATCTAATGAGATTTCATGTCAAAAATTGATGGTATTTATTGTGTTTTAATAAAAGCAGATTTTAAAACATTAGTTTTATTAAACAGAAAACAGAATATTGTTTTTTAAAATGCCATTTTCTTATTTGCTTTTCCTGTGGAGACCTTATATACAAAGGCAGATTTTTAGCTAACTATATTACTATGGAAATCAGTTCTACGGAAGAGAAATAGTACAAAATAATGAAAACACTAATACATCTTTACACATTGTATTATTCATCTATCAATTACTTTCCCTTTTGTGGGGTTCACTCTTCCAAGCTCGGTTGTTTAATAGTCATATATTTTCCAGTATTTATTCTCAATTTCTTTCCTCAATTTTGATCCTAAGAATTAACTAAAAAGAATATTTAAAAGGTCATGCTGTCCTTTCCTGTGCAAATCTGGGAGATAAGGCTGTTACTAACACATTTTCTAATTTTTTAAGTAAATGTTAAGGGGAACATTTGGTTCTCATATGAAAAATTTTCCACAAACAGGTCAAATGCGTTACAGGTGGTGAAAACAGATTTTCCTTCTCAACACTCTGGGTCCTTTGACTCCTGAAACTGTAGGTGCAAAGGATCATCTCTTCAAACTTCGGACTGGCTCTCCAAAGCCATCATCTCTTCTCTAGAGGAAAGGACTCATACAGAACAGTCTAAACATAGTAGTAGTTCTTGTGATCAATAATAAGATAGCAGTCACTAGTAACTGTGTATTGGAGATTATTCAAACGATTTTGAGATTACTCAAAAGATTTGCAAGCAATGTATAAAAGAATAAGTATACACTTGTGACCATGGATAATAAAAAAGTATAGGCCCATAGAAAGTCTAAGATTACCATTTACCAAAAAATAATGTATTGGCCAGAGAAAACACAACCGTGTATTGAGTTCAATCAGTAGGACACCAGATTTTGATCCTTGAACTACATAGTTTATCAAAATTTGTGGATCTAATTCTACTTTTTTGCTTTCATACTTACCCTTTAGTCTTTTTGTTGTAGTTCAATGTATCTATGCCCATTGATGTTATTCTGGTTATTAGGATTAATCCTTAACTAAAATTTTGTTTTTCTAAGTAGATTAGATAAATACTTTCATTTTGTGCAAAAACAAACAGCAAATATTCAGTTCCCCTCCTGATTTGTACAATCTGACGAATTAATGAGTTACTCCTGCTTTCTGCACCTTCACTATTTGCATGTTTGTTTTCAAGCAAAACAAATGGGCACTGACACACACAGTCCTATGCTTCTCTCTCTGAGCTGCTTTTCTCATTGCTGAGGCAAAATACTTGACGCCCAAAGTTAAACGAGGAAAGATTCATTTAGCTCAAAGTGTGTAGAGCTTTCAGTCCATAATCAGCTGGCTCCCAAGCAGGGTGGAATCACAGAGGAGAAGCAGTTCATGACAGTAGAAGGTAGCAAAGCAGAAAGGGGGGAAACAAGGCTATTTCTGTCCCTTATATTGTATCCGGGCTACTGGGGTTAGGATGACAGCAAACCAACCAGTGGACTGATTAAGTAATCCCCACCCATAATCCTAGCACCCTTAATTCTGACATTATACCTTGAGTCAATCACACACTCTAGATTCAGCTACCTCTGAAAAAGCCCCACCTATGGCTACTTGAGGCTTTGGGGGAAAAACTAAATACAGGCCATAACAGGTTCCCATTGTAAAGATGCATCACGTGATATGCATACATTCTTCTCTTTAAAGCAGATCACTTGAAAAAATTATGTAGCTAAAAGTAAACATATGAATATGTAAAATATGTATATATATATGTGCATACATCTTATATCTACATGAATGATCTTTAGATAGCTGTATTTCTTTATACTATAGCATATTTCTTTGTACAGACATACACCGACTTCTTAGAAATGATGTTTCATAATGAATAGGCATACTTGGTCCATATGAAGTTTAAGTGGAAAATGTGTGAAAAAAAAGATCCACAGAGTCACACTTATTTCTAGAACCATGTTTTTAAACATTTTAAGGTCAACCAAAGTAAGAAATATATGATGGCCAAGTATTCAGGTGTATGTAGTTGAAATAAATATTTGAAAAGAGAAAAAAAAATGTGAACTGGTCCAATAATGCCATATATTTAGGTTATTTTCAGACTTGTCCTATTAGAAACATCATAGTATACCTTATTTTGCATTTATACAAGTGTGTGTATGAGATAAATAGGATAGCTGAGTCAAAAGATAAATTTATTTAGAAAATTGACAAATAGTTTCAAATTGCCCTTAGAAAACATATTGATATGAATTAGTATCCATTCTTAACATACCCACTTCTACTATTTTTACAACTAAAAGGTGCTATCAAACTTTTGAATTTTTGCCAGTATCGGTTAAAAACTGCTGTTATAACTTAGATTAGAGCACATTTTTTAAAAAATGTATTTAGTTGTTACAGGGTCTCACTATGCAGCTCGGAATGTAGTGATCCTCCTGTTTTCAGCCTCCCCAGCAACGGGATTACAGGTACACACTACCACGCACAGACTCTGCCTGGCTCAGCCCACCCTGGGGGCAGGGCCAGTGCAGCATGTGGGGCCGGGGATTGAACCACGGTCCCTATGCTTGCCTAAGTTTCCCTAAGCAGGCGCTTTAGCCTGCTGAGCTATCTCACTGGCCCTATAATTTAGTTTAATGTCTGAATTTCTAGTTCATTATAAATTAGGGAGGCTAGCTCTTTACTTGTACAAAAAGATATAAATATTAGTCCCACTTTGTTGTTTTTATTTTGCTATTATTGGTAGTGATTTCATTTTTCATGAATAGATTCCTTTGTACAAATAAATTTCTCAACATTTTCTTTTGTTGCTTCTGTGTTTTGCACCGTAGGTCTTCCACACTTCAAGGTTATAATGGGATTAGTTTGTTTTCTTCTAGTATTTTTGTTATTTCACATTCTTTTGCATCTGAACTTTTTCTCTTCATTTTCTGTGACATAATAGTACCTAAAGGTGTAACTGTAGTGGCTATCTCACAGGCTTAGTATAGCATCTCTATTATATAACATGCTTACATACATATTTGGTGCTAGTTCTGGAACCCTATTCATCTGGTTTGCTTTTCCACTTACTCATAAATACCACAGTATTAACCATGTTTTTACATTAGAAGGGTTTAACCCAGCCCCAGAGCTCTTCCTTATAACTTTTGCTCAGATAAATTAATTTTGATTCATGGAAATTTACAAATATTTAAATTTTGTGTTAAAAATGCTACATTTGCAAGAGATCATGAAGAAATTAACATGAAAAGAATGTATATATTTGTAATGTTGAATATACTGTCAAGAATACAGTTCTTATTTCCGTGTTTTAAGACTTAATGTCTTTTATTTTATCAGTTTCTCAGTTGATGGATCTTGGGGTTATTCCCAACATCTGTTGCAAATTTTGCTGACATAAACATGAGTGCACATATATTTCTGTGGTATGTTTTTCATTCTTTTGGGAAGATATCCAGAAAGGGAAGAGCTGGAAAAAGATGTATTTTTAGACTATGGAGTACTACTCAGCCATAAAGACAAATAAACTGGTGACTTTTATAGGCAAATGGATGCAACTTGAAACCATACTCATAAACGAATTAACCAGAATCACACGTTCAAATATTGTATTGTCTCCTTAGTGTGAGAAGCTGAAAGATTAAATGAGATTCAAAATGTGCAACAGACCTTGCAAAATAAGAAGAAACTATTAAAAAGGAAAGAGAAACTGGAATGGGGAAAGGAGAAAAAGAGGGGGAAAAATGTATATATATAATAGTTAAGATTGTTATACTACTAATTTCTCTTAGTTCATTAAAAAGAGAGGTTTCTGCTAATATCGTTTGGACAATTAAATGCATACATCTCATGCTCTGAGTAACTAATTTAAAAATAACAATATGCAATGTATTTAGCTATTGTTATCTGTTAGCTTGCTCTGAAATTTTGCTTTACTTTTTTGCTCTTTAAAATAAAATTCAGACAAAAGACATGTGTGTGTATGCATGTGTGTGTGTGTGTGAGAGAGAGAGAGAGAAAGAGAGAGAGAAAGAGAAAGAGACAGAGACATTTAGGGATATTTTAAATATGTGCTTCAGATATATTTCATATTTCTCATGAGATTTATTTTTATTACATTTTACATTAATATTTCTTTGGTAAACAAATCTTTCCTTTTTATGTCTTCTGATTTTTAATGCATAATAAAACAATATATTTCCATATTAAGCAAAACATTCCTTTGAGGCTGAGATAAATATAAATAAAAATAGATAAAGATAGGGATGTAAGAGTATTATTTTAGGGAAACTTATTTTTATTCTATTGTTTTTTTTAAATATTTTCATTCCAGGGCTGGAGAGATGGCTCAGTGGTCTAAAGCACCTACTTAGAACAAGCTTAGCAAAAGCATCAGGGACCGCGGTTCAATCCCCCAGCACCACATGCCAGCCAGCCCTGCCCCCTGGTGGGCTGAGCTGGCCACACTCTCTCTCTCTCTCTCTCTCTCTCTCTCTCTCTCTCTCTCTCTCTCAAATAAATAAATAAATAAATAAATAAGAAGTTACTTTTAAAAAAAATAAAAATAAATAAATAAATAAATAAATATTTTCATTCCAAGATAAATATTAAATTTTTTCAAATGTCTTCTAAAGGATTAAATATGAGCTCATATTTTACTTAGATGTTTCAATTTGATAAATTATATTAATAGCTATGTTAATGGAACCAACTTTGCAGTTTGAGAAATGAATATAGTTGATCTTGGGGTTTATTTTATGTTAATTTTGCTAGATTTCATTTGTGATGTTTTATGCAGAATCTTAGATTGATACAAATAATTGAGATTTTTCTTTAACATTTTTGTGTAGTATTTGTTAGGTTTGGGTGAAAGTATTATATCCATTTAAATAACTTGGAAGTGTTTTACTTTCTCTAATACTCTATAAAACTTGGGATAGTACCATGTTATCTATTCCTTATTCACTAAGGTTTAGTAGAACTTTACAAGCCTATCAGTAATATTTTATAGGAGCTAGCTAGATTTCTGCTTAAATTTTCTCTGTCTTTTAAGATGATCATTGGAACTTTTTGTTTTCTTGATAGGAAAACATTTTAGCAAGGTTTTAAAATTATCAAACTGTCATGGAGCAGTTAATGCTTTTTTTTTTTTTCCTCTTTTGAATTTCTTATAGCTTCTTTGTTACAGGTCATGAAAGACTCTCCTGGAGGTATTTCCTCTTCCTCCTTCTAGAATAAGCGGCCTACATAGGCATGTTATTCTCATAGCAATGGCAGAAATTCAGGACTTGTTCGGCTGCACGAGTTCAGATAGAGCTATCTGCCAAAGAAAGCCACAGAGCCATTTGCCAAAGCCTTGACTTTGGATTTTGGCTGAATCTGAAGTCAAGGGCAGAGGAAAAGCCTAGGAGAGCTGGAAGGTTGGGACTGCCATTCGGTCAACCAAACCTTCTCTGGTTTTCTCCAGTTAATTTCATTTTCTCTTTTCTAAAGTTTTGACTTTGTCATATCAATGACCCTATCATGAGACTCTCCTGAGATTGAACATCCAGTCCCATTATATACAGCATAACTGATCATATCAACTGTAATTATACAATGTACAGTAATTCCTATTGTTACAGAAATATTAGGAAACGACTTTGGAGAAGTCTATAAAATTCGAAGCACTGGGAAGTGTCTTTTTCCCTACACTTCTTTCATGGGAGCTGGGTACACCTTCAGGAGCCAGAGACCCCTGGGAGTTTTCTCGGACAGGCTCTAATGAAGCCCTACCTTGTTTATCAGTTGTCATTATAATAATATAATCAGGTTTATCTGATCGAAGGAGTTGGGGTTACAGTGTTTGTATACAGAAAACTATATGGTCTCTGAAATTGGCTTCCAGCCACTCTTCCACATTTCTCACAGTTGGCATCAAGACAAACTTCTTATTTTTTACAGAATTGATCCCTATCTCTTTCATTTTTTACCAACTCACAACCAGTTGGTGGAATACAATTGAATACAATGGAATTAATAGTCCGGCACCTTTCCCACTAAAATATCAAAAATGAGTTAAAAGTGTACTAGCCAATAGAAGTGGGGAAGAGGAATAGGAAATGTCGACACAAACAAAGCCTAAGAAAAAAGAGAATATTAACAAAATGTTCACTATGCTGAGAGAGAACAAGACACAGCAAATGGCTAATAATCATTTCCCTAACATGCTTCTAAGTTAAATCCAAGAAACTCCTGAAAACACGCAATGCATATATTGGGGCTTGAGAAGGAACAGGAAGTGGAGATAGAGCTGGCTTGGAGGTGGAGGGCTATGTACATAAAGCAAATAGAGCAAGGAGAAATGGAAATGTGAAAAAAGCCATTCACAGCCCTTGTGGCCTGACATCTGCCTGGAGTCCTGTCATTTCCCACCACTGTCCTGTTGCCTGGGGAACTGGTTCATTTTTATATCCAATTTTGGATATACCTTTGGGCTTAAAGGATTTTTACTTTATTCAGTGGATTATATAGTCCATTTTTTGCATTATTTATGCCCAGGTTGTACCGCATTCTGAACTTTGGTAGCCCTTTTTAAATTGATTTCAGTGTCCTTTTGGTATTTATTTATCCAACTTATTTTGAGTATTTCCTTTTGAAAGTAATTTATTTTGCATATTCTTAGTTGTACCACTGAAACTAAGCTTTCCTCTAAGGAAATTTGGTATCTCTTTAGCGAAGAATGTGGGGGGAGGGGTTGCCCATTAGCTCAGTTGTTTAAGTGACTGCTTAAACAAAGCAATCAGGATGCTGTGGTTGGACCCTCAAGCATACCAGACCTGCCCTGAAGGCATCCTGAGCCAGCCAAAAAAACACTTCTTTAGTGAAGAATGGTATTTAGGAGCCAATATCTGGGAATTAGCTATGTTCATTGATAGTAGTATGTCTGTATTTTTGTTTTTGGTTTGTTTCTTTCTTGGTATTCAGAACTACAAAGAAAAAGAAGCTTGAAAATGTACATACGTACTTGCGTACACATTTATTTCTCTACCCACTTGCTTGCATATCAAACATAATGTGTTTGTCTGATAATACCAATTCTAGTAGCCTGTGTTTGCTGTATCTATCCCTTTTCATAATAATTCCCTTTCCAAAAGAAAGGGGGGAAAACTCTGAAGACCATTATCATCAGTACATTTATTTATCCACCTGATGAGACACAATGGTTTTGAAGCTGTTTGCCCATCATAAAATTCAGTCCTGCTAACCAGAGTTCAAAACTCACAGTGGTATTCAAAGTTTCATCATTGTAGAAATTTCTCTCTTGTCTCTTTCTGGTAAATCCCCTTGCTAAGTAGGTTAGAGTTTTCCTTTTTCAGGAATTCATGTATATGAAATCAAATAGTTTGAATTCTTTTGTGTCTGCCTTCAGTGGCTGTCTTAATCAGCCATATGATTTTACTGACCAATGGCTTTTTAAATTTTTATTACTTAGTATTATTTTATGCCACAACTACACAAAATTATTTCTCAATTATTTGATTCACAGGCATTTGAAATTGTTTACAGTTTTGACCTATTATGAATGAGTCTGTTGTGAATGGCTGTTAGGCCAAATTCTTTTTTTCATTTCTTTTGAGCAAATTTTTAGGACTGGAATTGGTATACCATAAGGAAAATATGTGCTTATCTTACGAAAAGTAGTTTTCTAAATGGATTCTACTTTGTTAACTCCACTATAAATTTATGAAAACTATTGCTTCTCTGTGCCCTTGAAAACATGTAGTATAGGTCTTTTTCTTTCCAGTTTCACCATTTTGCTAAGCATGGAGAAGTCTATGATTTAATTGCATATTCCACGTAATGATGTTGAATGGTTTTTCATTCACTTATTATCCACAGAAACATGTATTCCTTCTTTGGCGACATCTTTATTGAGGTCTTCCTTTCATTGAATTGTCTTGTAATTATTGAATTGCAAGATACACATTTTTTGTCTTTTTTCAGGTATATGACTTGCAAATAGTTTCTCTTGTCCTACCTTCAGGTTATAAAGATATTTCTTTAGGTTTTTTTCGAGAAGACTTTACCTTTAAAATGAGTTTTTATTTTTTACTTTTCTTAGTACTTTTTTGTGAGTTTTAAGATAACATGTACAGGTCTGCAGTACATAATGGTTATCTTCTTGCTAGGGGACTGATACATTTATATAACACACTTCAATTCCCTTCTTTTCTCCTCTTCCCTTCCTCCCTTTTATTTTTCTAGCATCAGATTCATTTATTTATAAGATCTTATAAAGTTAATATGTGCAGATTGAATACAAGAGTAAAGAGAAAAATAGTGGGTCTGGGGAGATGGCTCAGTAGAATAAGCACTTGCCTGGCAAGCGCAAGAGTCTGAGTTCAATCCCTGGTTCCAGCAAAAAAAAAAAAAAAAAAAAAAGAAAGAAAAGAAAAAACAAAACAAAACTAATAGGCCAGCAAACATAAACAATATGTAAGACTATTTTACTAAGCCAAGGTACACTTTTTGATATCTTGTCTGAATTGGATTATAATAAATCTCTCTTTCCTCTCTTTTCATTATATTTACCTATTATTTCATATTATATATATATGAAAGTCAATACATGTATTGAGTTTTTCTTTTTTTGGGGGGGGGGAACTGGGGATTGAACTTAGGTACTTGTGCTTGCCAGGGAAGCGCTTGTTCTACTGAGCCATCTCCCCAGCCCCCATGTATTGAGTTTTTAATGTAAGAGAAACTATGTGGTATTTAAGTCTGTGTATCTAAGTTACCCACTTAACATTTGAGTCTCAGAACCTGTACTGTAAAATCATATAACTCAGTTGTGTCCCAAATTTTCTGATCAAAGAGATTATGGGGCCACAGAGGAAAGTGATCAATGATGTAGAATGTACCTAAGGAGAGTCACATGAATAGAAAACATTCTCTCAGGCTTTCACAGAGAGCAAATGGGTCAAGCAATGGCTGTAACTCATCCACATGACTGACACTGACAAAGGTTCTACAAACTGCGGCACATGGTTTCAGGGTAAATCCTGAGGGGATTTGACTGACCTTGTCAGATGCAGAAATTACATTTCTTATTATATAGGTCTTGCTTTATCTTGGTCTTAACCATCAAGCAGAAAAGTATAATAATGAGGTATGAAAAGTAAAGTCATATTAATATGCTGAACTGTAAAGGGCTCAAGTCAACAACTTCTGACATAGCCAGTCCCACAGATAACCCATTACTATTATGGACTACTGGACTATATTGGATTATTTTGCTGAATTCACGTACCTACAATATTTGAATGGCAAGGGAATACCCATCTCTGACAAAACTAAACAAAAAAAGGATACAAATGAAGGACCATTTGTATCTGTATATGCAAAATAGTTAGGCTAGATATACAGCTACTTTCTCTTAATTCAATGAGAAGAAAGATTTGTATTAATAATAGTGTTTGGACAGGATATCATGTCTGCATCGTGTACTATGAATAATCACTATGAAGACAACAATAGTCATTGTATTAATTATTGAAACAGTCCTATTTATCAGTTCTGACACTGTCTCATTGTTATTTGTTTCTCAATAAAATTAATAAAAAAACATTTGGGTCTCAAAAGAAATTCATTTCTCTGTTAGTGACTAAAACTTATCCTTTTAGTGGCAGAGTAGTACTCCACTACTTATAAATACTGCATCTTTATTCCATCCACATGGGCTGTTTCCAAAATTGAGCCATTAATAATTGCACTGCTATAAACATGGATAGACGTGTATCCCTGTAGTACAAGGTCTTTAACTTTTTTCATAACATACCTAGAAGGGGAAAAGCTGGGCCAAATGGAATTTTTACTTCTAGCTATTTGAGGAATCTTATACTTATTTCCAGAGTGGCTGTATCAGTTTACAATCCCACCAACGATAAGACTTTCTTTTTACAGTCTTGCCAAAATTTCTTATTGGTTGCCTTTTTTTCATGGCAGCCATTCTTTTTAGAGTGGAATGAAATGTTGTTTTAAGTTTCATTTTGCACCAGACCCACCCTTAAAGCAGCCTGAGATACCCAAAAATAAATAAATATAAATAGATAAATAAATAAACAGCATTTCTCAAATGGCCAGTGATATTAGACACTTTCTGAAGTGCTTATTGGCCATCTGTATTTCTTCATCTTACAACTGTCTATTTCAGATGCTCATTTTTTAATTGGGCCTTAAAATCTGGGAGCTCTAAGGTTTTTGAATCTTTATATATTCTAGATATTATTCCTTTATATGAGTAGCTAATGAAAAATTTTCTCCTCTCTGTAGGTTGTCTCTTCATTCTGTTGTTGTCTCTTCATTCTGTTAGTGGTTTCCTTTGCTGTGCAGAAGATTTTTAATTCGACATGATAGCCATTTATTTTGGATCCATCTCAAATTAACTTTTGCATGTCACATGAGGAAGAGGATAAAGTTCATTTTTTTCCACGTAGTTATTCAATGATTCTAGCACACTTATTAAAGCTCTTTAATGTTGTTATCTGAGATGAACTGACTACATTACTGTGGACATATTCCTGGAAACTTTATTGTGTTTTATTTAATGATCCTTTTAAAGTACTGCACTGTCTTGATATTATAGCATTTTTGAAGTCTTGAAGTCAGAGAATGCAAAGCCACTGATGCTACTTCCCCTTCTAATTGTTTCTACTAATTTAATTATTTGTACTTTCATGCAAGATTTATTTTTTTTCAGAGTTTTATTCATAAACAGATAGCAATGAGAACATGCAAGATTTAGAATAATCCCATCAAGTTATTCATATATATTTGGGTTTATGTTGAGTTTGCACAGTTTTAGGAGAAGTGCTATTTTGACACTCTTGTATTCTAATTGATCAACATGGTCCATGATCTATTTCCATATTTATTTTGGATTTCTTTAATTTCTCTTGTGAAAAGTGTGTTGGCAACAACAATAAAAAAAAGCTCCTATGTTCTCTGGAAATCTTTGACTTTCCTAATTTCAGAATTCATTGTTAAATTATATTTTACATTCAAGACCTAATAATGCCTCAAAAATGCAAGAATTACAAATATTTTAAACAAATAAATAACCATCTTGATTTAAAAGAAATATTATCTTGTGATATAACTAATAAGTTCATATTTGTTAGTATTATCAGCACAAAACTACAGACTGTATTTTCCAAAGCATACTCTATATAATACTAATTCTGACAATTGATCCTTAAGATCGTAAACATTGGGGCTGGGGAGATAGCTCGGTAGAATAAGTGCTTGCCTGGCAAGTGCAAGGGCCTGAGTTCAATCCCTCATTTCTTCCAAAGAGAAAAAAAATATCATAAACATCACTTCAAATATCTCATCTTCTCGTGAAAGATGTCAAAAATTTGAGATGTTATAGATCAAAAGAAGACAGGATTTTTCTGCATCATATAGTGGAGAATTTACATCTACACTGATCTGTAAATTTTAAAGGTATTTTTGTAGCCCAATCCCTTCATGGTTTCTTTGTCTAATGATGGTTTAAAAGTGCGTATGCAAATTTTTCAGTTACAAGTAACTCAATCTCCTCTAGCTTAAAATTCCCTCCTTTAGGTAAACATTCATTTAATTAAAGTCCTCCAGGTTGTCCCCACAATTTTCTTTCCAAAGCAATGTCTGGAATGGAGGCAAGAGTCTTCTGTCACCCTAAACTCCAACTGAGGTGCAACTTGTCTCACCTGATTCCAGATGATGGCCTGTTACCTCACTGTATTTACAATGCAAGTGACTGTCACAAATGTAACACACTTCCCGTAACATCACAGAATAAAAGTCACAGGGTGTCTGATCATTGTTAGATGCTGAACTGCATATCCTCAAAGCTCTTACGATGAAATCCTAATGTGTAGTATGACACAATGTGATCCTATGTTGAAATAGTGCCCCGATGAAATTACATAAAAAGAGGGCCATAAAATGTGCCCTAACCCAGTACAACTGGGTGTGGATGTCTGGAGAGAAACCCGGGCTATAAGAGCTATTCACGTGAAGAGAAAATCAGAGTTGGAAATTATATGAGCCAAAGCCACTCAGGACAGCCAAGAAAGCACTAGAAGCTAGAAGAGAGATGTGGAACGCATTCTCTCTTAAAGCCATCAGAAGGAAGGAATCCTGCCAGCATCTTGCTCTTGCACTTCTAACCTGGAAAATTGTGAGACAATAAATTTTTGCTCTGTAATCTACTCTGTTTATAGTTCTTTGTCAGCTGTAGCAGACCAATGCATTTATCATCACTTCTGGATATTTGTACTGTGTTCCTCTTGCTACTAGAAATCCCCAGCCTTTCAGTCCTTTCTTTCTTAGACTAAGTACTCTACCATATCACATATGAGGTATGATCAAAGCAAGTGTGTATTTAAATTGATAAAAATATTACAGTAAAACACACATTGTCCTTAGCCTGTCTTAAGATACTCCCCTCACTTTGAACACACTCCACCGTTCCTGCCACTTTATGAAGGAAGTCTTTTTTTTTCAGATCTTTAGTTGTGCTCTCCTGGCTGCAATTCAAGATGTTTACATTTCATCATCATTTTGACTTTGGAGAAAAGATAGAAGTCAAATGGCACCAGATCCCATGAATAAAGTGAATGAGGACACAGTAATATTTTTATGAGCCTGTCTTTCCATTGGAAGGCACTTGGCAGCAGCCTTCACCAATATTTTTTATCACATCTACTAAAGACACTCATGAAAGAAGACTTGTAGAACTATTCTAGAAAGTGCCAGAACTATGAATTGTGTGTTTGAGTGAGAGTATTTTGAGGGTGATTAATGACACTGCTTCTTTATTGTAATAATTTTTTA
The DNA here is from genome assembly GCF_000260255.1 of Octodon degus. Taxonomy (NCBI): domain Eukaryota; kingdom Metazoa; phylum Chordata; class Mammalia; order Rodentia; family Octodontidae; genus Octodon; species Octodon degus. The sequence goes on along the minus strand of NW_004524619.1, from coordinate 948,465 downwards.
AAATTTAAACATTCACTTTACCTTTTGATTATCTCTTGTATCTGATCAGCTTGGCAGTTATTATTGTGAACCATTACAAACCCATTTCTTAAAACTTCTCAGCTTTTTAAATTTTCTCAAAAGATGGCATGTGATAAATTTGGTTCTTTTCCATACCACATAACTGGTGAGGAAGATTCCATTGGCAAAGTTCTCTCTTTTGTTCTACCTAAATATGTGTATAATCTTTTATATTCCACTGTGGTCCTCTTATACTGGCACAAGGGGAAATCTTGCAAATCAGTTTTCTTTCAGAGTTACAACTGGGGTTTTCCACTTAACTCTCCCAGGATCCTGGGATGACAGGCTATGCAGGTAAATTCACTGATGTTCTGGAAAATCCAGGCTGTCCCTTTACAGTATGCTTCATCCTTTCAAGCATCTCCTCTTCCTCTCATGAAAGTCATTATCTTTGTTTTTCTGTCTGGTAAACTATTCTCCAAATACTATAATTTCTGATGATGAAGGCTTTTTTTTTAAAAACTTGGTGATCTATGATTTTACCAAGCCTAAAGCTTAATATATAAAAGGTCTTTAGGAGCTAAAATATATTCACTCAGTAATACTGAGATTTCAAAGCTTTGTCTATCCTTGATCTTCACACTCCTCTTTTAGGAGGTGAAAGTTAAAATATTGGCTCTTTCTTTTCAAGTCCTTAATATGAATATATAATATTGCCTAAGATAATTGATACCTCAGACAAAGCAGAATAGTGATCATGGGTCATATAGAAAAGAGAAGCAATTGGTATTTTTATGCTGTCCAGTACTACTCAAGCTCTCATATGGTGATAGATTTTATGATTCCACAAATACTTCAGCATGTTTCCAACCTAGTTGGACACATACACCTTTTCTTTAAAGAACATTTGCCTATACTAATGATCCACAGAAATAAACCATGTGACCAAAGTATTTGTGGAATGCAGGAAAAACTGGAACCTAAGACACCAGTCATGAAGCTTCTTCATTTGTCAAGAAAAGAAGTGATTGGGCCCACGAGAGAGCTAAGAGATCTAAAGCACTTGCTTAGGCAAGAGCAGGAACTGTGGTTCAATCCTAGCACCCATACGGTAGGCTGAGCAGGGAGGAGGAGGAGGAGGAGGAGGAGGAGGAGGAGG
>NW_004524619.1:944097-947206 GCF_000260255.1 Octodon degus | reverse complement strand
AGAAGAAGAAGAAGAAGAAGAAGAAGAAGAAGAAGAAGAAGAAGAAGAAGAAGAAGAAGAAGAAGAAGAAGAAGAAGAAGAAGAAAAGAAGGAGGAGGAGGAGGAGGAGGAGAAGGAAGTGATGAACCCATGAGCTGGAGGAATTTTACAGGTTTAGTAAGAATGTAGAAAATGAAATTATGTGATCTGGGGGGAAGACTTCCCATAATGAAGTAGTATCATAAATCTTTCTAGTTAACATGTCTTGTAATTTGTTAAATTTTGAGTGGAACTTAGATATATGTACATGAAGTCAATGTGAAGTAGATACGGAAGGAAGACATCTTTTGAGCTAGCATTGAAGGAATTTTAGCTTAATAAAATAAATCACATTTTATTTTTCCCTCTTTATTCTTAGAAAGAATCAAAAACTTTTCCTCCATTTTTTTTAATCTTTAAAAAAAAACCCCACCAATGTGGTGAGAAAGATTGGGAAAGTTACCCTCAAATTATTAGGCAGGGAAACTCTAGATCCAAAAAATTTCAATATTTTCCATTCCAAACATTTTTAAAACCATGTTACTGTATCTTTCATGGGCTTCCAGTGATTTTAACTTTTCAATAAGCTTAGTATGCTCTTGTTTATTATAAAGTAATGTGAATAGAAAAATAAGGTAAATTCAGTCATAACATTATATTAACTACTATTAAATATTGTACATGATATTTCATTAGATTAGATTTAATAAAATTAGTAGACTAGATCTACAGATATATTAAATAAAAATTTAGTGATATTGCTATGTTTCATCTTAGCAAACTAGGTGACAATTTTATAGAAACTACTAGTAAGAACTGTCCCAGGAAAAAAGTCTTCTTTACCTAATTCAGTGACTAAAAGCTATAAGAAAGAAAAATAAAATAAAGAAAGTAGTACTATTAAATATGACAATTGCAAGAAAAATGTTATACATATTTCATTTCCTTGAATTTAAAAATTTTCTGTCAGAAATTTAAATGGAATTACAATACACTGAAACTTATGGGTACATCAAAATCAGTACTAAGAAAGAAGTTTATGGAAATAAAGCCTTTAAAATTGTAATATTTCAAATAACCTCATGATACATCTCAACAGTACAAACAAAAGCTAATGATACAAACAAAAACTAAAGGTGAGAGATGAATCTTGGTGGTAGAGCTCTGTGTTTGAGGCCACATTCCCTCAAAAAAATAAAGGAATGAAAATAATAACAAGAGAGATATAAAATTAGAAGAAGGAAAGAAATAAGATCATATCAGAGAAGAAATAAACCTACTGGAGACTGCAAGAAACTCAAGAGATCAGTGAAACAAAGAGTTAGTGTTTTGAAAGATAAATCAACCAATCTTTAGCTAGACTCAGAAAAAAGACAGAAGATCCAAGTAAATAAGTTAGACATGAAAAGGGAGACAATACAACTGATACCATGGAAATAAAAGGTCTTTAGGTTCTATGTTGAATAAGTGGAAAACAGAAGAGATGGTAAATTTCTGGATATATAAAACCTATTCAACTTAAAAAAGACAAAATCTAAGCAGACCAATAACAAATACAGAAGCAAAAATAATTATCTTTTTAAAAATCTCAAAAGGAAAGTATAGGATCAGATGGCTTTCTACTAAATTCTATGAAACTTTTAAAAAAATTATGCCAGTGCCAAATGCTTTCCAAAATCATTCTATAAAACAAGCATTGTCCGGATTCCAAAGTTAATCAAGGACACAACAACAACAACAAAAAAAGAAAACTACAGATCAATATTCTGGAAGAACACAGATGCAAACATTTTCAACAAAATATTAGCAAATCTAATCTAACACAGCATTAAAAAAGGTATTCACCATGATCAAGCCCAGTTCATCCCAGAGACACAAGAATAGTTCAACGTATCCAAGTCAATAAATGTAATACACTGTATCAACAGAATGAAGGACAAAATCTCTATGATTATTTATAGATGCAGAAAATACATTCAATAAAATTCAGCATAAACTCTTTGCTAAGGCTAGTATACCCATGATCCAGTCACTTTTGAGAGGCCCTCTTCACACATCGGCCTTTTTATCCAGGCCATGACAAAGATATGTAATATTTAAAACTATGAAATAACTAGAATAAAGCATAGGACAAATTTTGAGAAATTGATTTATGCAACATTTTAAAAACCAATATGTCCCTAAATGCAAGGCAACAAATACAAAAATATGCAAATGGCATTATAGCAAACCAAAATGCTTCTGTACTGCAAAAATAGCAACAAATAAAAAATAATGGCATGAAAGAGAGCCTGCAAAATGGGAGAAAGTATTTCCTAACTATTCTTCCAACAAAGGATCAATAATCTAAATATATAAGGAACTCAAAAGAATCTAACAACTACGAATCAATTAATCCCCTCAAAGTAGACAAATAGATGGACACTACTCAAAAGGAGAACTAAGTATGGCCAACAAAAACATGAAAAATACTCAATATCACTAGCTATTAGGGAAAGTCAAATGAAAACTACAGTGAAGTATTGCTCCCTAGTTGGGCTATTGTCTAACAAAGAAATGTTGGCAAGAATGGGGGAAAAATGAATGTATATACAATATTGGTAGAAATGTAAATTAGCACAACCATTATGGAGAACAGAATGGAGAACTGAAAATAGATCTACTCTATGATTCAGCTCTCCAACTCCTGGGTATACATCCAAAAGAAAATAAAATCATTATGCCAAAGAGACACCTGCAGATCCATATTTTGTGGCATTGTTCTCAATAGCTAAGATATGGAGTCAATTTTGGTGTCTACGAACAGATGGATAAAAAAGTGTGGTACAGATTATTCAGCCACAAAGAAGAATGAAACCCCATCACTTGAGGCAAAATGAATGGAACTGAAGAATATTGTTTGAAGTGAAATAAGAGAGAAAGAGAAAGACAGCACTACATTCATATATGGATGTCTAAAGAAAATGACCTGAAGATAGAATATTTATTACTAGAATTTGGGAAAGGGAAGAAGTTGGAAAAAAGAGAAGCTAGATTTAATCAGTCCATGTTATTTGCTTATATAGAAATATCACACTGAATCCCAATATAT
>NW_004524619.1:914480-943997 GCF_000260255.1 Octodon degus | reverse complement strand
ATATATTCCTTTGTTTTTTCCATGCTCTTTTGAAATATGACTTCCAGATACTTAAATGAGAACATAGACTTTGCTTTTTCATCCCTTGCATCTGTTATGAACTTGTAACTCGCTTTGATCAAAGTAACATTGTGAGAATTTCAAACTTAGCCCTCCTTCTGCAGGAATTCTTTCCAGCCTCCAAGTGAACAAGTGTGAGTTTATTAGTGGACAGCCAAAGACCCAACTAAAGGTGAGGTCACATATATCATTCCAAATGAAGTCATCCTAGACCAGCTAACCCTAATAACTGACTACAGGTTCATGGGTAAGATCAGTTGAAACCAGAACAGCCCAGCGACACCTAAAACACAAGTTGTTCATTTGTAGAATTGTGTGACAGATAAACAGTTGCTTTTCAAAAACACCCTATTTGGGGGTAGTTTGTTAACTCAGCAACTAATTTATTGATCAAATTGATTCTCTATTTTAATCACCTTTCAGTAGTCTTGCTCTGTATTGCCTTTCCTTCCTTATCCTATCTACATGTTGCATTCAGTTAACTATTCTTATCCTATAGATTCTTACTGAAAACACCTTCAATGGCTCTTGATTACCCATGCAGTGAAGATTTAATAACTTTCATCTGTTATTTCAAGGCCCTCCATGATTTGCCATAATATAAAGGTTGAATTTGAGACTTCTGCTACTTTTCCCATTCACCCTAATTTTGTCAAAAGCTTTTGTGAGAAGTCCTTGACTACAAGACACAATCGATCGAAGAGCCCATCATTCATTTAGCATGCCTCTTATTCTCCAACATGTACAGTACATTTCTTTAGAAATCCATACAAAAGATAACTCATGCTTTTATGGACATTAAAATATAAAAAAGTAATGTGTCTAAGAAGTAAGGAAATAAGTCTTCATTATATCTGTGTGTCTTATCTCCCGCCCCTACCTAGAACAGTTTTCTCTATTTTATAGTCACCAGGTCTACATATTCACATAATCCGTACAGATATAGCAGTCTACTCAAGTACACTTCTTCAGAAATCCTTGCTAACCTTTTCCTTTGCTGAGCTAAATGTGGTCACTCCTATGTGAACTTCCTCTCACATCAATGGGAACCACTCTCAGACAATTGTCAGCTTCTCTATTTCTTGGAGAATTTTTTCTATTTAATTGTGTGCAGGTTGAAGATAATTATTCAATATTTGTTGAATATATCATGCCCTCCTTTTGCTGTTCCAGGCTGAAATTTCAAGTGTAATCTCTCTTGAGCATTACTTAGTATTTTGTTCATCAATAATCAAAGGAAATCACACTTTAACACACTTCTGACACTTACCTCTTCATTTGACCATGAATTGACCATGTGATCTTGAACGACTTACTCAGTCTTCTATGTCTGATGTACCAAATAATACAACAGAGGAGAGGAGCAACATGTTAACACTCTGTGTGAACTGTAAGATCTATTCCAAGTATCGACATTGTTTTCTTTCCTGAGAAATAAGGTGGTTGCATTTGATCTGCTATTTCAAAAATTGCCTTCTAATAGCATCATATAATGATATGGCTGTCTGTGGTTGCTTTTTCCTTACATGTGTTGGTTCAATTATGAGATGACTGAGGTATAGCATCCATGTCTGAGAAAGTTTCTCTTGGTAGAGGATGTGCTAGTGAAACACTCCTTCACTGAGTATCATTGCAGGCAGCTTTGCACCATGTGAACAGAACAAATGAGACCAGAAGTGTTATGAACTGAAGATAATCCTCCCTATCTCCTGCATGATGAGACCAAAGGAATCATTCTTACAAAGAAAGAGATAGGTGTTATTGCAGTAATATAAATCACTGAAGAATTTGGTTTAAAACTTTTTTTATTAACTAAAACTTTTATTAATAAAAGTAGATTAAAAACATATTAAGAGTTCAATATTTTAAAGAATAACCCTTAGGAAATAGGCATATGGTGATTGGTGTTCACTGTAATGATATACCATAATTAACAGGAGCACTACAGACTCTTGAGCCCCCATATCCCTGCATTGTGGAAGATTTTCCAGTTCAATAAATTCAATTTATTTCACTCTAGCTCAATTTATATTTGTTTTAATTCAAAGTAGTATGTAATGTTGTGAAAAGAAAGGTCAGATTTATCTAAGATTTCAAAATTCATGAACTTTCAAATCCCCCAAATCAACTTCTATTTGTATATTTGGGAACCTGCCTACCTCTCTAAACCAAATTTTCATCTGCAAAATGGGAGTGATTATAACCAATCCATAACAGATATGAAGATTCCAGTGCAATGTTTATGTCATCTTCTTCCCATTTCTTCAATTTGTGACTGTTCTCCTAATTTAAGTCAACATTAACTATTTATCAACTGTGATTCTGTAACACAATACTACATTATGATAACCTCCTTCCAAATATGGACTCCTGGAAAGTTTATCCCAGGGGAAACATCATTTGGTTAAGTAAAAACATGCACTGTAAGGGACAGGGAATCAGACCTATTTAGTATGGGACAAAAAGTGGAGGGAGACTTGGAGAGCTCATATATATGAACACATTACAAAACATCACACTGGGGCAACCAAAGTTTTTCAGCTTTCAAGATGAATTCTGACTTGACAGATGATGTTACAAAGTTAAAAAGCCCTGAATGCTAGCATGTTGTCTCACTGAGAAATTTAACTGCTCTTAAATATTGATTAAAGATAGCACATTGGAGAGCATGTAGTGTAGTTCACCAGTAAAGCAATTGCCTACTGTGTGCAAAGCCCTGGGTTTGATCTTCAGCACTGAAAAAAAAAAGTAGTACATTCAGAGCAATCTATAGTATTGCAGTATAATCCTATAACAAAAGGAATTTTCAAAGGCTTAATGGAATTTCAGACAGTGTATAATACAGCACACAGTCCCTGGATCTCACTGACTCATATGCTGGGTGACCCTTTGAGGTGTTTATCTTCCCCATGAGACTCGATGATCTAGGCTCTTACGATTTTGTCATTTCAACAAACTGATTCCATGTGTCCTACCCATCCTGAAAATTAACCTAGTGGCTTTTCTGTGCCTTCACTTGGAAGGAACTCAAGTGGTAAGGGTAGCCAGCAAAACTTTAGTAAAGACAGAATAGCCCTTTTCCTTAGGGTTCCCAGTTATCAGGATAACTCTGATGAATTAAGATGGTCCCAGGGAAACTTGGTCAGCATCAGAAGACACTCAGGGCTCCTAAAGCAAATTTTATTACAATGATAAATATAGATATAGGCTGTTAATCTAGGCCAGGATTACATATAGTGTGGATATGAGGATGTAAATGCTATCTAATCTGGACTTTGTAGATGTGTTTGGAGCAGGTTAGCTGTGCATGGGAGTATAATTTACACATCTGTAAAAATGGAAATGTAGTCCTTGGTCAACATGGGCTGCGACCAATGGAGGAAACCCTGAGGAAAAGGCTTCTGTTTTCTGCTTTCTCTGTAAGCCTCTGTGCTGGGCAGCAAGGTCAGAGCCAGTGCAAGTGGTCCTCAGCTGATGGGCAGAATTGCTAGGGTCTGTGCTGTGCACCATCAATATTCTGCAGTTCCTTTTTTTCCCCGAGTTTTGAAACTAGGGTTGGGTCAACTAGAGTTTGCCACAGAAGAGCTGTGACCAAAGTAACTTCAGAGTTCACCCTGCGTGGATGGCTGTGTTTGGTGGCCTGCAGTTCGGATCAGTCAGTGCAGTGGAATGCTGAAAAGATGGCAGAGGTGCGACTGAACTGAAAAGAAAGGTGTGCTTGTCATAGTAAAGATGGAAGTTGGAGTTGGACAATGGGTAGCAGACAGTAAGAAGGCATCGTGGTGTGGAGCGCATAATTCCAGTGCCAGAGATTCCTGCAAATTCCACTGAAAAACAGACAAATTTCTTGGCATAAGCTTGATCCTGCTGATTGCTTAAAGGTGTAAAACGAAAACTATACAGAGTTTCATGATAGTTAATATCATTCAAGTTCTGACTCTTGCTTCTTTGTGCTCTATTAATTTGGCTAAGCTAGAATTATGTTTCCCAAAACGCCTTTCCCCGTGTAGTGCCCGGCTGTTGTAGACCAAAGGAAAATTCTGCATGGAGTGAGAAGGCAGAGAAGTGGCAGCCAGCGTTGGTGAGCAGAAGGAAGGTGAAGGCTCAGGAAAGGTTACCACGCCCACTTTGTACAGGTGTGCTGGCTCATCTGGCCACTGTAGGGCTGCAGCCAACCAAGCACAGCTCCTCCAGCTCTAGCCAGGTCTTTCTTCAGCTTCTCTGCCTGTGGGCCAGAAGAGGTGAGGGGATGGCTTCTCCTGTAGGTGGGTCATGGTGACATCATTGAAAGGTGGGAGGTAGGTTCCAACACTTCCCAGGCGTACGTGCTTATCCTTGCCCTTCCGTGTTCCATACCTCTTTCTGTTTCCATGCCGATCCTACTGATGTCAGGATGAGAAACAGTGTCACTCCTGATAGCTTTGCTTCTCTGATCAATCCATGCCCTAACATGATGGTCAAAATCAACAATTTCTGCCTTACAACTTTGAGTAAAAACTTTAAGTAAATGCAGCTTGTTTGGGGTTGATTTCACTCGTACAATATGCAGGAAGGAAAGGAGGATTCAGGATAGAATGGTGATGTGTGAGGAGAAGGTGCTGAGGTTGTGGAGGGAGTGCCCCCAGTGTCAGACAGCACCAGGGACACCACAGCATCCCACTAATATATCAGATCCTTCTAGTGCCATGAACAAGGGGCATAGGCCTACAGACTGAGCCACCTAGAAGTGTGAGTTTTGTCAACAGAAGCAGCTCATTGCATCTAGGGGAAAAGAGTGACACTCAGTTTTGCTAGATGTGACTATATGAAAAGCTAAAAACTCAAATTGTTATATAAAATTTTCCAATTTTCAATGCCTATAACAACAGTCAATGTCCGGGGGGACAACCCACTCATCCTCCCCTTCTGTCCCTCTCTCGGACAGGAGCATTCTTTCCCTTAATAAATATATTCTGACCATAAAAAGGTCAATGTCCAAACCTAACTAATTCTATCTGTGGACAGATTTGCACCAGATGCATAATGAACTTGAGTCAAATGATCTGTGTTCAAGTTTCTGTTTCATCGCTTTGTGAATGGGTAGTCTTGGTCAAGTTCCTTCCATGCATCAGCCCTGAATCTGCAAAAGGAGAGTGAAAACAACTACCTTATATGATGTTCATGCCCACCAAATGGGTTACTAATGTATTTTCTGGCTTCTAGGAGACCAATGAAATTAAAATGCACCATTTTTTATGATCCTCAAAGAGAGAGAACATGGCCATCAATTAATCTTGGACATGATGCTTTTTATTATGTGTGACCCTTGTTTTATAATTATTGAAAGAGCCCTTTTCAAAGTCATTTCAGCGCAGTTTTCATCACATATCACTTCTGGGTAGATGCGTAAAGGAAATAACAAGTGAAATAACTGGGTTTTGTTCCTCATCATTCCCTGCATTGTAAGTCGGACCACTATGAATTTGTCTCAGTGCTGTGTCACCTGAGTGCAATCAGAAAAGATTGGCGAGGTGCCGTTTCTCTAAAGAGCACTCCACCACTGTCTCCAGGAATTGCTTCCATATTGCTGACACGTAAGGAAAGTTTTTACGTTGGCACTTTTTTGATCTTACAGGAAGATGTCTATGGGGAACTTTCAAGCAGAAAGACTTACCCTCTTTCCTTACATGATCTCTGGATTAAAGACTGTTGTCTAAACGTTCAAAAGATTTCAGTTCTTCAGTCACTCACCAGTATGGGCACAACAAATATCGGTACCCATAACTATATGTTTTGCTGAAGATGACTGTCAAATTTTCACTAGCTATGAGATAGATCCAGGTTGAAATCTTAAAAAGGGGGGCCAGGGAGATGGCTCAGTGGAATAAGCGCTTCCCTGGCAAGTGCAAGGGCCTGAGTTCAATTCCCGGTTCCACAAAAAAAAAAAAAAAAAAAAAAAAAAAAAAAATCTAAAAAAAGAAAGTTGTGTATTACACTCAATAGAACCTTTGCAAAACTTATGAAAGATAAAGTGATATCAAAATGTTTGATAAAAATACATTTTTTTATAAAGAAGAATAATATTTGCAGGTCTCAGCTCTCTTGTGTATTATCTATGTGCTTCCCCTTAAGACTCTGTTTTATCTATAAAATAGATATAACTTGACTTGCAATCATTGCTTTCAATAGGACGGGAGGCAGGAGTGCATGATAAGGTATAGAATGCCACAATAGACAGCAGCAGGGACTACACAGCACCCCACTGACATATCGGATCCCTCTAGGGCCATGAGCAAGGGGCATGGGCCAGCAGGCTGGGCCACCTGGCAGTGTGGGCTTCATTAAGGGAAGCAGCTGATTGCAGCTAGGGAAAAAGAGTGACACTCAGTACTGCTAGATTTGATTACATAAAAAGCTAAAAATTCAAATTTCAAATTCAAAATTCAGCTCACCTGACTCTGAGGGCTGGAAGAATGAAACTAGGGAAAGAATGCAGTTGCCAAGGGATTCACAGATTCGCTTTCTTTGACAAGGGCACTTTGAATCTGCAAAGTTCTGTGGAGAAGCAAAAATAAACACACAATACTTGTTTTGCCTGACCACTGTAACCTGTTGAAGATGAGAACAAACAGGAGAACTGAACCAAGAAAGACAGAAAATAGCAGAGATGTCCTGTTTCAAAGCTGGAAATTCTGGTTGGGTGGCTTCAAAAAGCTTGATCAAGGGTCATTTTTCTACGTCCTTGTTTGTGATGCTGGAGTCTCAGGGGCCCATTTTCTCACTAAACACATATTCCAGTCTTTCCTCTATGAGGAAAAAAAAAATAGCATGGCTCCTGCTTTTGGTTCTTATTGCAGCTCAACTTCCCCCCACCCCAATCTAAGACCCCAAAAGACTCAGGACTTAGAGAGGACAGGGAGTGCCAGAGAGAAGTCAGGCAGGGGAAGGGCCCTCTCTCCCCTGCCCCACCTCCCACCATCCTGAATGGCTCTGTGAGCTGAATGGGGCATTGTATATTTCATTTACAATGATTGTACAACAGCTGTATAATCGATGTTGTTGAAGATATGAGTGTTGCTCAGAGTGCAGCCTAGATGTCCACAGTGAGCTGCAAATGTGAGTAAGAATGGGCCTGCCTGCATAGTAATTGGTATTATTACTGGAATGAATGAGAAAGCCACATATGGATGAATGGGTGGAACTGTAAAGGGGTGCAGAATGAGAGACTAATGGTGTCATTTATGTTCTCTTATCTGTGGCTGTACTTTTGAATAACCAGCCAGCATAGGTAGAGGAAAAGGAGGAAGAAATGCAAGCATTGTAGGAGAGTAAAGCTGCTTACCCACTATTCTATATCATGCCCCTTTCTCTTCACAGTGCCCACACTTATTAATTGCAGTAAACTATCTCACATTTCCCTTCCTGGGGAAAAATCCTATCTGTTACAAAGAAGTAGAAGGAAAGACTTCGTGAAGGGGTGGGGGTAGGGGGAGACACTGGCAAGAGAAACACTCCAGGTTAATTGGAGCTGAGAATATAAAATACTCGTCTTAAAGTGTGTGCTTCAGTTATAAGAAGGAAAGTGTCGAGATCATAATGTTTTCTGTGCAGGATTCAACACAGCATGGGTGTTTTAAAACAAGCGGTAATCATTTCTCATGGAGAAATTAGAAGCAGCAGCTCCTGGGCTCAGGACAAGCACAGCAGAGTCCTATCTTTTCTTTTAAGGGAGACACAAGGAGACAAAAGCGAGGCAGCTGAGGGATCCCTTAAACCAAATGGCAAAGTTAATGTTGTAGAGAATTCTATAGTTCAATTTGCTTAGTGCTTTAATCATTCAGAAAGATATGACACTGAAATTTCCTAGAATTCTGAAAACAAGGAAAGAAATCTTGGTACTAAAAATCAGACTAGCTTTTTCAGAGGTTGTAAAGCAAATTAATTAGTCAAGTTTATCATCAGGAAATAACAGAACATTGTTATAATTTCTTTGGCAACGCTGGCCACGTTATTTCTTTGAAAGATGAGATCTTTTGAATCTGAGGCAGGAACAGCCTCTGCCCTGCTAGACAGAGCTTTGGTCTGCTTGCTCTCATCTTGGTTGTATTCATGTGGCATCTGAATCACTATTAGGTCTCTGGTAAACGATTCATTTTTTTTTAGTAGAAATAATTTCTCTAAAGTAATAAACAATGCACTGCATAACACCAAGTTAAAAATTCTTAGAAATAAATGCAGGGAAATTAGTTACAATTATTCACATAGTTCTTCAAAATGTAGCACATGAGAAGAAAAGAGGGGTCCCTCTCACTCTTTTTTTTGAAGACCATCTTTGTTTACTTCATTCCCAAGTATTAAGAGATTGCATGATCCATTTGCATAGGATAACTAACATATACCACATCATTCGCACGTCTGCAAGTACACGTGAGTAACCGTAATTACACGTGACACCAATTACTCTATTACTTTGTATTAAATTATAATGGAAAATTCCACTAGAGAATTGAAGCCTAATTGCATCTTAATTTGCATAATTTTGCATATTAATTACATCTCAGATGAATAATAAATTTCAGCAGATTTTTAATTTATGCATAGACACAAAAACAAGTAGAGAAATAATTTAGAAAAAAAAATACCAGCAACTATTACTTAGGGCATTCAACTAATTTTGCTTAGTTTAGCAAAACAAAACTTGGTTTGTTTAATATAGCATCTTTAGGCTGATTGCTGTTTATTGCACAATATGTCAGTCTTGAAACATAGGTGCAAGCATGGTTTTTCTTTTTAAAAAGTATTCAATTATAGCATTTTAAGTTTAAGGATTTTATATTTTGATAAAATTGTCTGGGGGATAACATCATTTAGTTGGAAATATTTTAAATTCTTTTTGTTAATTGAGATTAATTTCTGTTATTGTCAATGTAGGGGATTACAAAAGATAGAATACAACAATATGCTGTGAAAGAGATCACTAATAAAATATGTCAGTTGTTTTCTTGTTTTGAGTATACAGTGAAGTCACCCGTGTTTGTTTTAGTGATTCTGAATGAACAATTCAGAGAATTTTCGTGCATTTTTGTTTCATGGGGTACAATAATTTAGAAGAATGGGCTTTTAAAGATGACTATTATTTTCTGATTGTTTTCTTTGTTTTTCATTGCCTGCGTGGTAAACAGTGATACTCGTTCTTGATTGCTAGAGACTTGGATTTAAATTTAGTCACCTTTGCTTTGGATTTATTAAACAGAAGGTGTATTTCTCAAAGTTAATTAATGTAGTTTAGTGACATAGGGAAATGTACACTGACAGCCATAAAAATAAAGCACTGACTCAGTGTTCCTCAAATGACATGATGCAAGTGAAAATTCATTTTGTCCACCTCTTGCCTAAAACCAAGAGTTATAGCTTTATATTTGCTGCTACTGTTAAAAGAGAAGAAAAATAAGACCTTAGCCCTGCCTCCACTAGGCCTTAGACTATGACCATTTGCCAAATTATACAAAAGGAGAGGATGACAACGTCCTAATAAATCAGGAAACTGTCGAGATTAATAATCTCACCCGTCATCTGTTTTCCTACAAAAGCCCTATTGGCATCAAATATTTTCCTGTTTGTTTTGCAGTTCTGCTGGTGCATGAACTGGACCTATGCCAGTCTGATGCCATTCGACCCCCAAGAATCCATTCTATATGTCTTTTATCACATTAGTCTGGATTTCACAGTTGTACCAGTACACAGGGCTCCTAGCTAGAATTTTTTACAATGGATGTTCCCCTTCTCTGGGTACTGATCATTGTTGTTATTGTTTGCTATGAGATAGGCAACCTTTTGAGTTTAAATGACTGTTTCATTCTATTTCATTATTTTCTATCTGTATCCAAAAAAAAGTTTGTCTTGTTTCCAGCAAGCTAAAATCAATGGAAAAATAAAGATCTGCCAGTGTTTTTCTTATTACAAGGATTTCTATTAGGTGTTTGACACTGGTCTTCGGCTTTTGTTACCAGGTTATAGCGTTAAGAATACCTTTGATTATGCAGATGCTTAAAATCTGAAACAGTTCAGCAATCCAAAATAGAACTGCGTCGACGATTGCATCTGTCTCTACTTTTTGTTCAACCCTTTTGATCAGGTTCTTGCATTAAAGTGAGCTTTGAGGAGCCGAGGTCCCCAGAAAGCCCGTCTTTCCAACATTTGAACAATGGTTCCCTCTTGTGATGATACTTCAGTACTGCAAGTGGAGAAAGTTGAAGTAAAAATCTCTTACAACATGAAAACAGGTTTTTAGGTAGCACACTGCAATTAATCTACTTGCGCATTGTATTTGGAGGTCTTCCCAGAGCTTCCACACCTTTTTACTTATTTTCAGTAAGGTGTAAGTTTTGGAATATGGGCAGAAAGAACAACTAAACAGCCGGTGCTTATTACTAGAAGTACTAGGGAAGAATCTGCCTTTGGGGGTTAGTGTTCACATTTTAGAATGATTTTGGAGTTGTTAGTGTGGATGTAGGAAAAGGGTGATGTGGCTTCCACTGTAGGCTTCAAAATAATCCACTGAACAGGAGTCACCGTATTTGGTATTTTCTAAAGTGTCACACGTGTAGAATTGTCTACACCAAGCCTTTTCTTTTATGCATTGTATCTGTAAAGATCGTCTAGGAAGGGTAAAAACTCAACTCTGAACAAGTTGCTCCAAGAGGATCTTTCCAAGCACCTTTGATAGGTGTTTGCAAAGATTTATTTTCAATCTGATTCTCTAGGGGTCACCGTCTTTCACTCCCCAAGTTCCTGCGATAAACGTGCTTCTGACGCACAAAAGCCAGCAGCCACCAACGCGTCCGCTCGGCGTTAAGCTGTGTGCAAAGCAGCAACCGCCAGGAGATGTCCCTTAAGTCATTTTTTTTTTCCTTGAGATCATGTTTAATGTAAAAAGTAAAGAGCGTTGTTCGTAACAGAGACAGGAATCTGCTCTTGTGGTCGCAGGGCTGGAAGAGTGCAGCCGTCCGTGCAAGATGCATGCATGACTTTTAGTACACTTCACAATTCGGAGTAATAAAAATACCATCTTTCAGTTCTATTCTAAGGATCCTTTTTAAAGAATGGAAGCATTTGTATTGGCCAAGCCATTTGCAAGCCGCAGTCCTCCTCATTCACCGCAGGGCTTATTTATTTGGAAGTTTAACGTGGGAAATGAGGTCCGCGATGAAAATGGACACTATTTAGAGTGTCCACTGGGCAAAGTGGTAGAAAGAGACTTGAAGGCTAAAAAGCAAGAGTGCAGAGAGCATACAATTACCAACAACTTATTATTTTTTAAAAAAAAATTTAAATGAACTCCTTCCTTCCCCCTTGTCCCTCTCCCATTCCCAGCTCAGGCACCAGCTCAAGGTCTCTGCACCTCAAGGTCTCTGCACCTCAGTGCCAAGATGGGGAGGCCACCGCAGGCCGCCTCTGCATGTTTGGCCAAGGCGCCTCCATTTTGTGGAGAGCTGTACACCTTTCTGCTCCGAATAAAAGCACAGGCAGTTCGTCTTCAACTCTCCACCTGGTAACACAGCTCAAGCTGAGGCAACAGAGGAGGACTCTGCCTGCAGGGATTCGAACTGACTCCAACCTCCTATCTAGCACAAAATTCAGAATTGCAAACAATGACTTGTTTTGCTTCCACTGATAGACTTAAAAGAATGCTTCAGAGTTTTGTTTTTTTTTCTTTTCTATGTCTTTTTGTTATCACTGCGGGGCGGGAGGCACCCTTTCTGCACCTCCTTCTGTCCAGCGTGGATGCTTCTGTGGTGTTAATGCTCAGAACACCTCCACCCATGCTTGTCTTAAACTTTCCTTTCTGACTTTACAGAACAAAACAACCGAGAGTAAATGAAATAACGGTCACGACAGGTTTCTCCACAGTAGTACATCATGATGAGCATCTTAGGAACATGTTTTCTTAAAAATCACCATCTCGTGGTTTCTGCAGGGTGCGTTCCCCTGAACTCTGAATATTCCTTGCACTTGCTTGCTCCATGCCTCTTTCTCGCTCCCTCTCCATCTCATTATCTCTTTGTGAGATTAGCAATCTAATTCATTTGCATAGGAATAATAAAAAATAAAAAGCCATTTGGTTCTTCATTTTCTTTCTCTTAGGAAATCACAGAAGCCCTTGGAAGTCAGCAGAACAGATAAGAAAATAGCAAAACTGTAACCCAGAATAACCCAAATTTCAAATTTAAAGGCAAACAAAATATTTAGGATTTGGGACTAAAAGATATTTGCCAGCTGTTTGCTTTGCCAAATAAGGTTAAAAACAACCCAGAAAATTGCCATTTGTCCTAGCTATCATCTAATAAAAGAAAAGATACTTATACCACCACCAACAAAAAACCCCACACAGAATGTAGACCTCGTTTTACACTGGCTTTACATTTAGCTTTAGGAAACCATTAGCCCATTTTTGCTGGTTTTGGTGTTTACACTTTTGTCGAATGGATCAGCTGAACTTCAGTGGAGAGTAGTGCAGTCCAGCTCACCAGGGGACATCTTGATTGTCCACCTGGTCACACCCACCTCTTCCCAGGGATTCCCTTTGATTTTTCCATACCAAAGTGAGCAACTGTCATCGAAGCCCTCAGGAAGCATTATTTTAATTCATCTATTTTGTTTTGAATCTGACTGGTATTTAATTTACCTCCAAGCCCAGAGTATAAATTCCATGAGGTCAGGGATTCTTGCAACTCAGTCTTTTACTCATTGACCACGGGATCCCAAATCTAAATGAAAATGATTTGATTCATAAAAGCATTGATTTTTCTTCCTACAGACAAGTAATTTCTTACAGCCACATAGAAAATGAATTAGAAATGCCGTAAAGTGAAATCTCCTCACCTCGTATCGTGCTAGCGCTGAGGGCAGCCCCTAACAGGAAGCTGTCAGTCTCACCAATTGTTCTTTCTGGGTTCACAGAACCCAGGCACAGTGTGTCGGTGTGTCGTGTATGAAGTTTCGGACCTCTGCTCTAATTAGGACCATGGCCTAATATTTAGCTATGAGAAGAACATGTTTAGAAAAATTATTGATAACTGCTCTTGTCTGGCCAATTCTGTTTTCTAGACTCTCTGTGGGGCAGTTGGCTCCGTGTGGGCTGGGGAACAGAGGTCCTTGCCTGTCGTGGGCTTATGGTTCTTTAGAACCAGCAAGGAACTGGGAATTTATTTCTCTCAGCTTTCCAGATGCGCAAGAGAGGAAATCAAGGCCCAGAAATTAAAAAATGACCACCTTTTGACTTTTCAGTCTGTGCTTCACTCACGCAAACTGTTGAACTGACAGAAAGAAAATAATGTGCCAATTTGTGGTTTTAAAAGAGAGGATCTGGGGAGGTGATTTAATTGTTTTTATATTAAATTAAGAAAGGAAGAAGGAAAGAAGGGTAAAGCACCCAAATCAGAAGAGTAGCTCTTCAAAAAAAACCCGATTTTCACCAGCTAGACACAGTTGGAAAAGGAGAGACCAGGCCCCAGAGGGAAATATGGGAACAAAACCATTCTTGACAGAAATGGTCTTTTTTTTTTTTTTCTTTTTGGAAGGGTGGGGAGCCACCCACTAGCCTTTTTTCCTCCCATCTTCTAGATAAAAATGAGTGTTTAAAAACTGTGTTAAAATTTTCAAAAACACCTTAAAAAGATTCCATTACTTAAAGTGATTTGGATAATTGTGTTCAATGGTAGCCATTATTTAAAAATATAATTAGTTGCTGAACTCGGAGAAGGAGGGAAATTTCTGCAGGTGTTTCTCATTATTTGCTATGCATACAAAATATCTGCATAAATTACCATTATTATTCCAATGTATACTAAGAGACAATAAAGCATTAGCAAGCAAAGAAGAATGCTGTTGACCCGCCGACTGGGAGAGAGGCCGGGATGCTCAGTAATGGCGCGCTGGCCCTCGGCGCTCTTGAGCACATGTGCAATGGCATTCAGCGCTGAAAGGAACAATTCTGCACCTGTAACAATATTGCATATGGGACGCTACTCCATCAGAGCGGTATGGAAAATAGGAGAGGGGGTGGGGACAGCGACAACAAGCAGGCAACAAGGGTCAGTGTAGGCTGGACCTGCTGTAGGTTGACCCACACTGAGGTAGGGCGCTGGGATATTTCTTTGAGGTAAAAGCACACCTAGCTGATATTTTAAAAGTATGAGATGCATTTCACATTTTTCTTTTCTGGTATTTCTGGGGTGTGATGGTGATGTTGTCAGCGTGACCCAACAGTATTCCCTGTTCTGGTGGAAATATTCTGTATTTGTGTAATCTTACAAGGCAGCCATACCAGGCAAGTGCAAGGACCTGAGTTCAATCCCCGGTACCGCATGCAGTGCCAGCCCCAGAACCCCGGTTGTGCCATGTGGTCCACTGAAACTCGGCATGGTGATGCATGCCTATAATCCCAGTGCTGGGGAGGCTGGGACAGGAGTATCACTGTGAGTCCAAGCTGCATAGTGACACCCTGTACCAAACGAACAAACAAACAAATAGAAGGAAGGAATGAAAGATACACTGGGGCCCGATCATCACAGAACAATGAAAAGCACCGATTGAGAAGTGAAGCTTAAGACACGGACAACTTGGCTTGCTTTTCATCTGTCATCTTTGCATGGCATCAGCCTTGCGTAGATCAAGAGGTGATGAACCTGCTTTTGCTTAAGGCTCAACAAAATAAATGTGGAGGACGATGCTAAGGTATTGACTGAAAGAAGAAAAAGGTATAAATTGATTCCATGTATGTTTATTTTTCTCCTGCTTTAGTAGATGTTAACAAAAACTTGGTTAGTCTTGCAGCCACAACCTTGAGTGCATTCTTAGAATTTGTACAATCTTCCACAGGCTCTGCACAACTATATTTAAAAAAAAAACAAAACTAGAATTGGAGAAGAGGTTCAGTTCGTGGAAGTAAATGTGTTTCGCCTGAACTCCGTACTTGTGACTTCACACATCTTATGTAAGTAAAGTCACTTCCACTGAATTTCAGAAAGGTTGAGTAACTTGGCCAAAGACAAACAGCTGGTTACAAAGTCAGAATTTACAGGTTGGTGTTCTGAAAAATCATACTTTGTGCACTAGTCTGACCTGCCACATGGTGATGTTTGTGATGTAGCCTTAACATTGTGAAAGCAGTCAGAGCTTGGTTTTGACATTCATCACAATGGAAGCTCCAGAAGCAAACCAATCCATCAAATTTGCATGGTGATGTATCTCTAACTACCTGCTGATTCTGTTCCTTCCCAACTAAAATAAACCCCACACTCTGTCCCCTGTGCCGTCCGTCACCCACAAAATGTCCTAATGCCCAATCTTTTGTAATAATTTTGCTGTTCACCAGGTTCCACTTCCGAGGAGCAGAGCCGCTCCAGTGAGCCCCTTCCTCCACTCTTTGGAACAGGCGCCTCATCCACCATCCGGGACCTGAATCTTTCACGCCAGCAGCACTCCAAGGGCCTCCCCTCCCTGTCCCTTTCTGGATCTTCAGTAACTGACAGTACCTGCACATAGAGGTTCTCAGATATTTATTAATTGGATAAACTAAACCACATAGCAAGTTCATACAAGCTCTACTGAATACTAATTAATCCTATGCACTCTTCTCATATGGGCAGTGCTAGAGGTTGATCTGGTCACAACACTCCTGTCTTTGTGATTGTATTCACCTACTGTTTATAACAGGACTGTGATCTCTTTGAAGTAAGTATCTTATGTATATCAGTATCAGGCCTGAGCCAAAAGCAGACACCAGGGCCAGACTCCCTAATTCTAGTCATAACCCCGCTGAATAGTGCTTTGACCTTCATTTATAAAATTCACTGAGTGGTAACACAGGGAGATCATTCTCACTGAAAGAAATGTTTAATGTCACTGGCTATCGATCTAGAAACAAGACGCACAGAGTGTTATGCAGGGTCCTAGGAAAATGGTGCAGATTTGCTCAGTAGACTCAGGAAGCATCGAGAAGGGGAGGGACTTGGGAGATAGCTCAGTTGAATAAGCACTTGCCTAGCATGCGCAAGGGCCTGGGTTCAATCCCCAGCTTGCAAAACCAAAAAAGGAGGGGAAAGCTTACATCAGAGTTTATATTGAGGTTTCTGGGCTGGAGAGATAGCTTGACCGTGTAAGTGTGTGCCTGGGAAGCACAAGGATCTGAGTTCAATCAGGGTACCACATGCTGCACAGTCCTGGAACCCTGGGCATGCCTGGCCGCTCACTGAAACCAAGCGTGGTGGCTCACACCTGTAATTCCAGCACTGGGGAGGCTGAGACAGGAGAATCACTACGAGTCTGAGCTGTGGTAGGGAGACCCTGTATCAAATAAATAAAAATATTTGAAAAAATATATATATATATAGCGAGAGAGAGAGAGAAAGGTTTCTGCAGCAAAGAGGGTATAGTAGTGGTCTCCAGTTAACTGGTAACTGGTCCCTGAATAATGTTTGGGTAAGAAAAGGATTTTGAAGACATCGAAGCATCATAAGACATAGAACAGCAAAATTGATTAATACAGTGACCTTGAATAAATCGTTCAACGTGGGCCTTACTTCACTCTCACCTGCGAGGGAGAGATAATGATGATCTCAGTGTCATAGGGCTGAAGAGAATTAAACAAAGGAAGACACAAAACGAACAAAATGGTGTGTGACACACCGGAAAATTAACAACAATCCTTGTCACCACATAGCCCTTCATAATGTCTCTCACACAGAGGAGGCACTTGAAAAGTACTGAATGAATGACAGAGATGTTAATGTTAAATCTTTACTGTGAAGGAACCCACATTTTTAATTCTTAGAGACAGAAAATGAGACCATGGGAAACACTGGTACAAGAGTAAGTACAAATCAAGTCTAGAGAAGGAATAGGACCCCCCATAACTAAAGCTTTTCTGACTGCTTTCCTACAGTGCTTCTTCTAGTTCATCTATCTCTGTCTCAACATTTAAGGCAGGCATTTGTCTTTCAGGTTTCTTTTGGCATCACTGCCGTCATCAAATGAAACATAATTTCCCCCATCCATAACCCAGTGAAGTTTAGTTGGACTTGGTACCACTCCCAATTTTAAAAAGAAAAATTTACATCCTCAGACATCAGCAGCATGAAGAAACCTAAGAAATAAGTGTGCATTAGGCCTCAAAATAGACTTTTCTTTTATTATCTGTATGTAGCATTTATCTAATAGAAAAAGAAGCAGCAGCATCCATCTCCTTCAACTGATATTACAGTTCAATGAAACTCAATGAGCTCTCTCCAAAGGCTAGAGAAGCTGAGCTCAAATATGTTAGTGTATAGCAAGCTTAGAACCAAGGGCACTAAGATATGCACATGTACATGAACTACCTCAAACAGCTTGTTACAGAACGTACAACTCATAGAACATTTCTACATTCTCCAGGGAAGTCTGATACAGCAACCAAGAGGGAAAGAATAGAACATGAGTTGGGGCAGGATCTGGTTCCACTTCCTTCTTCTAAGGTACTGGCATCTCCGATACATAGACGTTTGCAACTGGACATCAGGCTGGTATTTAATTTATTCCCTGGATTTCCAAAAAAGGAAAGAAACAGATTCCAATGTTCTACGTACTATCTTTCGTTAACAGTCTTGGGGAAAGGTCTCATTTCTATGTATTTAGGAAAACCAGAATAATTTCTTTTTCTTAAGTCATGGTGACTAAATGAATGCAATACAAATAACACAAGAACCTTAACTTCAGTGAGCATTAAGACCTAGAGATGTCCGTCCCTTGTGCTCCTAATGCCGAGAGCATGGAAGGGTCAACCTACAGAGCAACATGGGTGCGTAACATCCTCATATTCATAGATGCCAAAGGCTATATTGTAAATGCCATTGGATAGAGAACTTGGAGGCCTAGATCTGCCAATTTATAGATATCTGACTTTGTTAAAATGATTTGAAGACTGAAAGTCATGGGCTAGAGGAAGGAGGTCAGTAATAAATTGCTTGCCTAACATGTGTAATGCCCAGCGTTCAACCCCCACCACCACTAAAATAAAATGAAACAAGTTCTCTATTTCTTTTAATCTATAAAATGACATTAAACCAGATGTTCATGATCTAACATCTCATGATTTTATGAGAGGATTTATAATCAGATATTATGGAACAAATTACCCACAGGTCACTTCAGTAGGTCTGAGTATCAGTGCTATTTCTCATCTACCCAATACGAAATAAAGCAGACCACAGAGTAACCTCATAAATGTACTCTTTACACATTTATAATCTTTTTTAAACTTTTAAAATTATTTCCTATAACAAGAGGTCTAATTTAAAAATGAGTTGAGTTATAGACCTTTATATAGCATTCATTTCCTCACACTTGAAATAGGAAATGTTAGCTATTTAATCAGTCAGGTTCGTAATTTAGTTTGTAAACTCAGAGACCATGTCTAGGTTTTACATAATATTGATTACATGATCAGGGTTCATTAAAGGATAATAATTTAAAAATCACTTCTAAGAGCTAGCGTTTTCTACCTAATTTCCTTGCCATGTTGAATGCTTCATATCTTAATATATCACCCTTTCTCCCATCTATATATTTATTTATTTATTTGCTCTAGAAAACCAGTGAGAATTAATCTAGAATGATGGAAAAAATTAATGGAAATTTAAATGAAATGTAATCTTATTGGAATTTCATTTTTGATGACATAATAATAGGCTTATAGAGCACCTTTCATCCATGGACCTCTAAGCACTTTACAAACATTAGTTAATTCGCACAACAATCCTGTGAGGTTGGCAATTATAATCAGCCCCATTATGTAAATCAGGGAAGTGCAATACAGGGAGGTTAAGTTCCTTCAGCTACAGGAAAACCAATGACAGCATCAGACCATAAGCTTTCCTGTGCTTAGAACTACATACTCAAAGAGACCCAGGAAAGCCTACTGTTTTTTCATTGCTTGCTATGAAAGACCTTTTTATGAAAGAAACAATGGCCCAAAGAGCTAGCTTACTTTCAACGGTCCCTACTGCTTGAGAAAGAACAAGAAGTGTACTCAAGACAGAGGGAAACTGGCCTTGAAATGACAAGAGAACTAGGTCTCTCCTGAATTTCTTCCCGAGTGCCGGGCTTCAGCAAGGAAGATATAGAATGCCCTTCTTTGTATCAGCAACATTTAATGGAAAAATTTACCCAGATACAGCATTGCTTATAATAGCAGAAACTCTTTATGTTGTGTTTATTGGTTGATGGAATAGTAGCAGGTATGTTCTATGAGTTACCTCACTTAATCTTTAGTATAAACTATAGAGTGTTAGTCATTGCTGTGTAACAAAGTATTTTAAAACTAAATGACTTAACAATATATTTCTTCTTGCTTGCATATCTTGTATCATCCTGGGTTTGGTAACGCAGGTAGGATTTGGCTTAAACAACCAGTGGAAATCAGGGCTTCTCCTGGAGCCCTACTTCTTCCTTAGATAGCAGGGTTTCAGGAACATGTTTTTCTTATGGCTGGCATATTTTAAGCTATCACTGTATCACATTTCCAAGCATCCCATTGGTTATGCAAATGACAGGTTATGCAAGTGACCAAAACCAAAACAGGGTGACCAATACTGTGCCCAACATGACACTGACCAATTCGCATGGCCACACCCAATGTCTATGAGATAGAAAAGTTTATTCTGTTCATACAGTGAAAACATACTGAATATTTCTAGATAACTCAACCTACCAAGATAGGCACCCTTGTTCCCACTTTGTAGATGAGATATCATGCTGGAGGCAGGAAAACCTTAGGAATGTGAGTTTCTATATTTGTCCCAGGTTCTATTCCTACTTTTGTTTCCCTTTATTAAGCACCAAGTATATTATGGACCATTTTCTCATCCTTCAGATCATCCACTCAGAGTGATATATACCCATTCCTCCTCTTCTCTGGAGCCTGATGATTTAAATTACAGGGATATGGGCCTCTTAGTCCTGGTTATGGCTCTGCTGAGCTAAATAGCCTTATTTGGTTCTGTGCCTATAGCTCCTCATGGGACCAAGGAGCCTGGAGTCCTCCTCAAACCTTCATCACCAGTGCATTTAAGCCATTAAACCATCTTCTTGTATTTCAAAGAATGATGCAGACAATTCACAGAAAGCGCCCTTTAGCTTTTGGATGTATGAATTAATCATTCCAGCTAACTAGATCCAGAGTTCACCTAAGGTCTCTGACCTCCTCAAGATAAATATTAAACATATCAGGCTTACTCAGGAGAAGCAATGAAAATTACCAACAGTCCTTGGGTCAAGGATCTGAGAGGTGATAAGAAGTTCAAAGAAATCAGATTAAAGGGGCAGGCAGGAATTTTATTATGGATGTGAGTGTTGCACATTGCCCACATGCACTTGTCTTCTGCCAAAATGAGCAAGGGGGCAGGAAACGTAAGACAGGATGCTTCAAACCTTGTTCTTTTGCTGGCTGCTCTACCTTGCAATTCTGTTTATTCTGCAAAATTCTGAACATAGAAAAGAGGAAAATTTGAAGAAAAAAATATATATGTATCTACTGGTTTAAACAGAGATGATAATATTTTATATCTGTGAAACCATGAAATGGACAGAAGCTGCAACATTCCAATGTTTGCTTTTCAAATTCCATTTTGCAGAGTGTGAGGATTTCCTGGCAGGGCTACAGGAGCAGCTGCTGGAGAAAAAAGAGAGGCAGAGGTACAGTGCCCTTGGCCTCCCCTTATTCTACCGGAGCAGCTGCATTTTTATCTCCTTTATCAATTGAACTCCATGTACAATTACACTAAAATAAAAGCATTCTGCTGCTTTAAAAAAATGGTTACAAACCATTGGTTTGATCATGTCCTCCACTGTAATATTCATTTTTCTGGACTGAAAAAAATCATGTTTATCTTCAGATCAGTCTTAACATTTATTTATTTAATTTTGGGTTCTCTATGTATTAGCAAAGAATGAAACTGTCCTTACCATGGTTTTATCCTTTTTCCAAAACATGCACCATTTTGTTTTGATTGCTTTAATCTTTTTGTTCTCTTCTCCTTATGTTCAGCATCAAAATTGCTGTTTTGCTCCTAGCCTAGGGACAGACATGTCTGATACCATTTCAAATAAATAATCTAACTGGATATTGGAGAGGAAAACAGTGTGATCTCTCAGGTCCAGGAATAGCTGTGCTACATTTAATTTATCCAAACCCTTCTGTATCACACTCCCTATAGGATTTCCTTTGTGGATGGTGGAATATCCTTTTCTTTCAGGATAATGGAAGTTTTGCACACAGATTAAGGACCAGTATAATCCAAAGAGTACATTTTCAGTCATTTACATTTTCCATCTCCTTTTTGCTGTGTCACATATGATGAACAGAGAGACCACAGACACAGAGGTTGTTTCCTGAGAGCCAGAACTGCTTTGTATTTTTGTGTGGACATGATGAGACCCCTTGGATAGGCAACAGGAGCTCTGCATCGAGAATAGCTCAGCCTTCTCTTGTCATACTAAGGAATGTCCTGCACTGCACCACCCCTTGGCTTTTTAGATGGCAGAACTGTGCTGTCACTGCGGCTGAGAAAGAAATGCAATCTCTGGTGCTATCAAGTAACTCTTTGGGTCTTTGGTACCATTATGGGTGAAAATCTCTGATCTATTTAAATTACTAAGGTTTCAAGATTTGTTTTTTAAAAATTCCTTTTGCCCTTTCCTAAATGTCCTTCATGTTGGCAATCTTGTTGAAATAAAATGCTTGATCATTCTTGATCATATTTTAGTCACATTGAAGGAAACTAGATGGAATTCTTATTTTCAAACACACTTGTATTCAGAGCAGGAAATCTATATTGACCTCCACCAAATAAAACCTATTTTCCTTCCCATAAGGCCCAAAGATAGGTCCAGCTGAGGGCTGACTAATCTCTAAGTTGTTTTTACAACACCACATTGCAAGTATGCATCCAAATCCTGATTTTGCAAAATACTGCCTCCTTAACTCCTAATAGTAGAAGCTTCCAGTACCCAACCCACTTCTGCTTGGGCATCACCATTTTTGAGCAACTGTGGCCAGCCTCCCATGGTTCACCCCCTACATCTCTGTTGAAAGCCTCCCTATAGTGGTCACACCTTGTCCAGATGTACAGCAGACTTAAAATATGGATAATTATTGCACTTTGCCAACCAGCCTCAATCTAAGACTACTGAGGATTTAGGATACACATACTCCAACTCCATCAACCCCCCAGGAAGTATATAACTCTGAGGACCATGTTATATATTAACTTACGGAGTTCTCCTGTGGGCTTCATTTCCAGTTGCCTGCAGTGACAGCCTATTTGATAATACATAGTTTTCCTGTTCCTTTCCATTCCCTGTCAACTTCCTGAATTTCCTGCCAGCATTTTCTAGGATCACCTCCCAAATAAGCTAAAAGCACTCAGATTTTTCTTTCATTATTTGTTTCAAGGGTAGCTCAAACTAAAACACTACTGTAAACCTCAATCCATCACAGATAGAAAAAAGTACTAATTTTCCATGGATTTGTAAAGATTAAATGAAATATCATATCTATAAACAATCTTACCATTGCTTCTGTTACCAAGTAGTAACTGAATGAACTGTAGTTATCCAAAACATGCTCCTTCTCCCCTTGTCTCCATATCTATAATACTTGATTCCCTGTCCCATTTTCTCTTACTCACTCCAGTCAGGACAGTTGTTTTTCCTGTTCTTCCTTAAACACACAACCATGCTATGAACTTTACACTCTTAATAGCTTCTTCCTGATTATCTGCAAGGATTTTTCCATTGCAAATTTTAAACATTGGTCAAATATAATGTGATCAGTGAGGATTTCTCTGTCCATCCATATAAAGTAGCACTTTCCATAAGGTCTCCTATCTCCTTTATCTCACTACGTTTCTTTGTTGTACTGTTCACTAGAATAGAAAGTCCATAATGAAAAGAACTATGTCTATATTGCCTCCTGCAATTTCTAGCACCTATAAGAGTTGAGTACATAGAAAGTGTACAAAGAATATTTATTAAATGATTCAATGAATCTCCACATGAACTTAAGCTTACAAATTGTCTTCATTCATTCTTCTGCTGAGATATATTGATTAGGCCCAGGGATATCAGATTGCACCAGTGGTGACCTGGAGCTAGCTTATAACTGCTCACAACAGGCAACTGTTAAATATTCAGCAATTTTTCCAATCAGATGTTAAAATGTTGTAGTTGAAACTGACCATGATGTAATATTTAACATCATGAGAGTTGACAGGTACTGTACATCAAAACTTTCTTTTGTAGAACCTGTTTTCTAGCGTGATCACTGGTGAGAGTCTAGATTGTGGAACAAACAAAACTGCTTTCAGATTGGCTAGAGCATAACTTTGGAGGCAAGATCAAGAGTAACTTTACTGAACACTGATGACATCTTTTTTGTTAAAGTTGTGTTTACACATGATAGTGCAGAATTATCCCCATTTGCAGTTTTTTTTTTAATCTGTTCTATATTGCACCATGCAGAAATTTCTACAATTGCTTATACTTCATGCAGTTTTCAGTGTTAATGGTAAAAAAGCTAGTGTAGGAAGACAAGACATTACTCATCTTCATAATTCCTAGAGACTAAGATTTGTTCAAATAACAGGGTTGGTGATTCTTTGAATGCCACAATGATAAGCATCAAGGTTATCAACAATGACATAAAAATAGGAACTTATAGAACTAGCTCAAATTTGCTCGAGTTCAATCTCATCTTGAATCTTCAGCTATCTCAACGGAGATGATGAAAATAATTTAGTGAGCTCAGCCCAGTTCTCTTAGCACAAATAAGCTACTAAGGTAGCAGTTTGCAAGATATGAATTCTAGTCAACTTTTCAGTATAAGGTGACTTGTAGAGCCACAGAAATATATGGGGAAGAATGAAAAAACTCAGGTTTTACATTGTATGCCATTTGTTAAATAAGCACCATTAGAAGACTAAATAATGCTTTTCTTTTTAGATGAATATCTTTGGTAAGGCCAGAGAGATTATCATGTAATGGCAAATAAATCTAAAGATTGTAATGATAAATATCAATAAGTATTTTTTTCTAAACATCTTAGTTTCATGGCAGAGATGTGCATCTCCTAGATATGTCTCCTTGAACACATTTCTGTTCACTTCATGGAGGTCAGAAATCAGGCATACCACTCAACTCAATTTGCAAGAGAAACTAGGAAGAGTAATCTTTCTGTGTGTCATGGAAGAAGAGAGTCCAATTAGTAGGTAGCCAGTTTTTCTACACTGTGGCCAAAAAGTGATCAGAGATTCTACACATATGTTGATTTATGGGAAATCTCCATGTCCCAAATATTAAAAACCACCTACTTTTTCTATGAGCAGAACTATATGTGCTACCTAACCAACACCTACTTATTCCTTTGCCACTCTCTTTAGAAAAGGCTGTCTCCATTTCCTAGAAACAGGTTTCTCTAGCCTCAGTTCACTGACTTTATGAATCTAGAGAATAGGCCTGTTGGGAGCCACTGGGAAGGAATTGTCTCCTTAAAGAGAAAACAGAGATAAATTTTTTGGTTTTCCTCTGCTGGTGTGGTCACATTGTCTGTGACTCCTGGAATTATCTGTGACAATGAGAGAAGATATAGCACAGGTACAGATAATGGTAGGGTCACAAGATGGACATGATACGACTTGATAATAGGAATGAGCCAATGACTCCAGAACTCACCAACTTTAGCTTCATATTATTAGAGAGAACTTTTGCCATAATGTCTTTTAAATATACCCTTATATTTACATATTAAGGGTATGTATGCTTGTAATCATGAAGCAATTATTGAATGCCTGATTGACACAAAATACTGTGTTGGCTACAGTAAAACAATTCTGTGCATCCTCAGACCTTCATTATTTTACTTAGAATGCTTCTAGATATCTCTTTCCAAAGATACATATGGCCCTTCATATTGAAGTTACCTACCAATTTCTGGAACTAGAAGGTCAAGTTTTAGAATGGTACTGTTCATTATATCGTTCAAATTAGACTTTCAAGGTTGATCACTGTTGTCTCAGAAAAAAATATATAGAGAAAAAGGCACACCTCCTCAGCATGGTCTCTAGTAAACAAATAAAGTGGGGACACCAGTGTTAACTTGTCCTTCATTATAAAATAACAGCAGTTTTAAAGATTTTTTTTTCCCTGTGGTCAATCAAAAGAAAAGAACTTTCAGTTTGGGAATGTTCTGTGGTTAAAGTCTTGGTCCCAGAAACATGTTAGCAAACCAGCTACACAAGGAACAAGAAGCAGGCATCTTAGTTGCATTGACGTCTGCTCTCCCTGTTGTTTTCTGTCTACTTTTCTTCCACCTTTGTTACCCCAAATGTTTCAAAATGTTGTAACACATAACTGAATTGCATATTGGTGTCTTAGACAATAAGATAAGCACAGCTTTTGCAAGCTTGCTCAATATTTCTCCAGTCCTAGCTCCAAAATTTTCACATCTCTGGCAAACCCAGATGTATGACTGCCCTACTTTGAGAAAGAAGGCAAGAGAGGTGGAGCTCTGGGTGATAGTGGTAATCAAAGGGTGAAAATTCATTCAGACTGAGCCAGGAGCAATTTTCTAACCAGGAAGTGACAGAAGCCAAGAAAATGAAAGTGCTTTTTCTGTAATCTTAAAAGATATAGGGCACGTTATTACACCTACCCCTTTAACTCAAATTGTTCCTTTGAATGGTAAAGAAAAGAGTAGCTTCAGATAACTGAGAAGCAGGTCTCGAGTTGGCCAGCCTAAACTAATTTCTCTAATGGTAAGTTCTGCTAAGAAACGCAGAGCTCACTGAATATGTGCCAGGGCAATTTATCTAGATCTATCTAGAAGGACCCCCAGAGGACATGAATCCCAGCCACATGGAATATGAGGCCTTCCAGGCGAATTAATCATTTGGTGTCACTGACATAAAATAGTGGCTTCTAATGAGTACAATTAATAGTGACTTTTAGAGACTGAAGAAAGAACTTAGAGACTAATGTGAGAATTATTATAATGCTGATTTTAGCTACTTTAATCTTTTATAGACCTTTCTGCTTCCTCTGAGGCTACCCCATCCTGCACATGTGCCATCCTTGACTCAGGCGACTCTGCCTAAGTGTGGAATGTCCTAGAAATCAGTTCCACTTAATATGTTGTTACCTAGTTAGAAGTCTGGTTCTCCCAGATGCAGTCAGTCAACAGGAAGCAGTAATGACAATGCTGGATCACTTCAGACACCAGTACAGTTGTTAGGCTTACAGTGTGAACTGTAAGAATCAATGTCAGTTTTCTATATCAGTTTTCAGAATGAACCGCAGAAATCTTAGGCATAGCCACTTGAAACACTTTTGCAAGAACTCCTTAAACTTCCTTATCTAGACAGTCTTGTGTTCACGTAGGGAAATGTACTATGCAGCTTTTTCAGTGATACAGAATAAAACTTTCTCCAGCTTGTCAATAAAGTTCAGTGTTACTGGTGTCACATTACCCATAATGGATTGTGTTCACGTACTTGTTATGTCTGCTTAGAAGTCATGCCGCTGGTGTTTCCCAGGGCAAAAGATCGCTAATAGAAGTTCTATACATGAATTCAGTAACTCAAAGACATTGTTACAATCCATTTTAAGAACCAGGCGGTTGAAAAAAGGTTGTGATCAAGGCTGCATAAGTAAGGCACATGCTCTTCGGTAAAAGTTTCCATGAATTCCAACTGAGTAAGTCTAACCCAGATTTCAAATAGTATAGGCTTAAAACATAATAAATTATTTGTAAAAATTAAAGGAACAGTTAAAGAGATTGATAGATGACATGATTTGGGACACTAAGAAATTCATATCATAACAGTGAAACCACAGGGCAGACCAATTGCTGGTGTCTTTCTCACTCACTTTTTGTCTTGTAGACCCAGTGGTTCTTGGGTATCATCACAGAGTTGTCACACCAGCTAATGCCAATGCAACGCTTTCTTGTTACCAGCCCCCAGTTCTGAAAGACTAGGAAGCTTGATTACAAGTGACAGGAACTAAATCACCAAGCTAACTACTTTGACTACTTTTCACTTGGAACATTAAGAGTAAAAAGTACACTGGGTGATGATCCATGGCACTGTATTATGGTGTATGTCTAGATGTCCCCTAAGAGCCTCCTCAGCTCACAGGCAGGGCTTTTGGAAGAGGTTTGGACCACAAGGCTGCTCAAACTGACTTGCCGTTGGGAGGTGGAGCCTGGTGGCAGCAGGTGGATCTCTGGGAAAGACCTGGAAGAGGT
Source organism: Octodon degus (assembly GCF_000260255.1). Taxonomy (NCBI): domain Eukaryota; kingdom Metazoa; phylum Chordata; class Mammalia; order Rodentia; family Octodontidae; genus Octodon; species Octodon degus. The sequence goes on along the minus strand of NW_004524619.1, from coordinate 916,621 downwards.
TCTCTCCTCCCAGGCTCCCCCTTTCTTGTCCTGCTTCCTGGCTACTGTGATTTCAAAAGCATTTTTTCTGTTATGTTACTTTGCCATGTCACGCTGCCTTGAAACTGGCCCACCTCATGATGGACCGTTACCACAAACCAAAATAAACCTCTCTCCTCAACCAACTATGCATGTCAGGTATTGTCACAAGAAAGTGTCTCAGACACATGGTTCAGCCTGACACACTTGGATAAGGAAATAGATTTGGAACTCAGCATCAAACACATTTCTTACAGGCATTTCACCTCATCATCCAAGTCTCCAAAGCTAAAAGGAATGTGCGAAGTATAAACCACAGCTTCCCAGAGAAGAGAATTCTATTCTGCCAAAAGTCAGTTAATCTCATAATGTGTTTTGTGTGCTAAGTGGTGTTTCACTATGTAAGTTGTCTGAGCAGCACACCCTGGATTGCCACCAGCCTCCAGAGCTGTAAGAATAGAAAATGATCACTTATGTATCTTGGTGGCTTATCAGGGAACATGGAAGAATTAATGTATTTATTCTTTCTTCTGAGATTAAATATAATTGCTTTAAAAAGATAATCATGCTATTGTTTGAATTGTATGCATTTCTTATGAAGCACTAATACATTTTCCTGTAGTCTGACAAAGTGTATGGTCTCTTATCCTCATTTCCCTGTGGATAAATACTTTGTTAATTAATAAAGTATTATATGAGCACTTAGTGTCTGCATTTAACAGTGCGAGGATTTCATTCAGATTATGTTAATAGATTGTTCACATTATTTCTTGCATTAATTACAACTTCTTTCTGTGGTTTCATCATAAGAGTATTGTCTCTGTGAATACAAGGGGCTTTTTGGATTATATTCTTGTTTGACTGCTGAATTAATGCTAAGAAAATATTATTATATTGAGAACTGTTCTCTAGGACTTGGATCAAAAGACAAAAACAGATTCAATTACTTCAAAATCTTTGAGGCATCGCAATTAGTCAGTCTGCCCTACTTGAATCAAAATCAAGCAAGTTGAGATTTTTCTAGAAGCCACGGTATCTTACAAACAAATTTATGAAATTGGTATTCCATATCATAATACCTTAGGCATAATTACAAGGAAAAAATTAAAAGGTTTCCTCCTAGTAATTGACAAATGAGGAATTCAAATGAAGCCAATATGTGGTGTGGGTATAAATCTCAGGCCACAGGTGTGCAGGAAATTTCACTGTCTATTTTCTCGAATCAGCTTAATTTTGACTCACCCTGCTGTGCTGGTGGGAAATCCAATCATCATTATCATGTGGACCACCCCCCACCAACTCTGTTAAGTAAAAGTTTTGAGGTCTCAAGTAACATCTAGAAATGAAGATGCATCTTGGTCATCTGCTATCAGTCCATCCCAGGGACCACTGAGGGGTGTGTGAGGTGAGGATCAAGAGCTCGGGGTCTCTTCAGGCTTGAGTATGCTGCATGTGGATCTAAGCAGTTCAACATAGCCAGGAAGTCTACGAACCAATAGGTCTTCTCCATAACAGCTTCCCAAGCTATATCTGTAAGGAAGGATGCTGCTAGCTGTCTTCAGGGGGAGGAACACTTACACCAGGAAATGTGAGTCCCCATTCTCCCATTCTCTTCTTCCATATCTTTTCTCTTTCGTAGGAAATATCTCCCTTCTTCACGTTTTGCTCTGGTAGCCTCTTACTCCTTCTGGCTGTAGTTGCCATCAGAAGCATTCTTAGAATTTCTGTATTGGATTATCTTGCTGAATTCACGCACCTACAATATTTAAATGGCAATGGAATACCCATCTCTGACAAAGCTAAACAAAAAAAGGGAGATACAAATGAAGGACCATTTTGTATCTGTATATACAAAATAGGATAGATATGCAGCTACATTCTCTTAATTCAAGAAAGATTTGTACTAATAGTGTTTGGACAGGATAGCATGTCTGCATCTTGTACTATGTATAACTACTATGAAGACAACGATATGCAATGTATTAATTATTGTAACTGTCCTACTAACCTGTTTTAACTGTCTCATTGCTATTTGTTTCTTAATAAAATTAATTTAAAAATAAGCATTTCTGATTTTGGACTTTTCTTAGGTAAATAAGTTCCAGGGAAGGGGTGGGGTAGAG
>NW_004524619.1:911227-913041 GCF_000260255.1 Octodon degus | reverse complement strand
CAGAGAACATTAGAACTGACCATACATAAATAAAAGGTACTTTATAAGAAAAAAAATGTAAACAACTATATGTGAAAAATTTATAAAGTTTAGAAAAAAATTTTAGAATGAAATGAACAGTGGGAATAATTTAAAAATAACTGTAACACCTGAGTAAGCTGTAATAATTAAAAATATTGAACTAGTACATCAAAAAATTTTATAAGAAAATCCCAGGTTCCAATACCTTTATTTGTGAATCATGATTGATAATACTGATTCTTCACAAACTCTTCCAAATGAAAGGAATATTTTCACCTCATCTAATAAGGCTGGTATGACCCTGATACCAAACTTGATAAAGGCATCACAAAAAAAAATCAAAGAAGAAAAATAGATCCAAAGTTCTCAACAAGGCTGGCGAGATAGCTCAGTGGACTAAAGCAACCACTTAGGCAAGTTTAGGCAAGCAAAGGGGCTGCGGTTCAATTCCTGGCACCACATGCCATGCCAGCCCTGCCCCGAGGATGGACTGAGCCAGCCATATCCAGGCGTAGTGGCACACACCTGTAATCCCAGCGTTGGGGAGGCTGAAAACAGGAGGATCACTATGAGTCTGAGCTGCACAGTGCAACCCTGCAACAACCAAATACATAAAAAAAAAAAACCTCAACAAAATATTCAGTCAAACCTAAAATATAGAAAGCATCATGTGTTATAGAAAAGTGGGACTTTTCTCAGGAAAGCAGGGTTAATTTAATATTGAAATCCAATTAATGTACTATGGCACGCCACCAGAATAAAAGACAAAACTGCAAGCTTGCATCAAGAGATGCGCAAAAACATTTGATGAAATTCTTCACACACAGCCAGGTGTGGTGGTGCACACCTGTAATCCCATTTATCAGAAGGCTAGGCAGAAGAGTCACAAGTTCATGGCCAGCCAGAACAACTTAGTATTTTAACATTTTATATTTTAAAATTTTTTAAATATTCAATACAGTGGAGTGCAAGCCTGGTATGAACAAGACCCTGTATTGAATCCTTAGTGCTAAAAGTCCTCATTCTTTTGTTATGAAATCACTCAGCACATTAGAATTTTATGGCAACTTCCTCAGTCTGAAAAGGAACATTTATGAAAAACCTGCAGGTAACAAAATACTTAGTTGTGGCAAACTTGAGCACTTTCACTCTAAGATTTAGAATCAGATATAGCTGCTTCCACTCAACATATTTAATATTTTACTAGAGATTCTAGTCTTGACAAGTAAACAAGTGTTATGGCTCGTGTCTAGATGTGACCCTAAAGCCTCATGCAGTCATGGGGCAGGCTTCTAGAGTATGTGATTAATTCATGATCCGATGCTGAGATTATAGATGTGAGTGTTGCTGAGATTATGGGTATGAGGGCTACTCCTGTGCTGGAGTGGGTATCCTGAAGGCAGTAGTAGGAAGGGAGAGAGGCTTGCTCTCTCCATCTCTGCTCCTCTTGTTTTTCTCTTGCTGTTTTGTTGTTTTCCACCACCCTGAACTGCTGCCTTCTGCCATGTGCCACTGTGTCTTGGAGCCAGCCGAGTACAGACTGAAACCTCCACAAACTGTGAGTTAAATCAACTTCTTCCTTGGCTAGCCAAATTTCAGCACATTGAAGTGCCTAAGCAGGGGCAGGTAGCTCGATCCCCCGGCCTGCTGTGCTGGCCCGGCCCCCAGGGCTAGTGGAGACAGCGATTGAGACTGGGCATGGTGTCATGCGCCTGTAATCCCACTTGGGAGGCTGTAAACAGAAGGATCACTATGAATCTGATCTATGCAGTGACACCTTGTACACCCTGTCC
>NW_004524619.1:904063-911127 GCF_000260255.1 Octodon degus | reverse complement strand
GTCTTTTCTTTCTGTTTCATCCCTTCAAGATTCATCCAGCTTAATATCCAGCTTATTTCACTCATTACTACCTCTTGCCCTTTGGATCTAGACTTTCCCATTATCTTTGGTTGCAGATTTAGCAAATAAAGATACAAGAAAACCACGTAGCAGTGAGGAGAACAAGGAGGAGATGGTTGGTATAAGTAGTGCCAAATATTGTATGAATCATACCTGTTGGTGTTTGAATGCTAAATTTCTCCAAAGGCCTGTGGGTTAAAGTTCAGGCCTTGGGATGGTGCAATAGCACCTGGTGATGGAGCCTACAAGAGAACGGGACTGGTGGTAGGATCTTATGCTACTGGAGTTGTGTTGTTGCAATGTCTTGAGAGGCTCTGGGCCCTTTTGACTTGCTCACCTTGCTTTTAGCCATAAGATAAGTGGATTTTGCTCTATGTGAACTCCCCATGTGGTGTTGCCTTGTCACAGGCCCAAAGCAATGTGACCAGGCAGTCATGGCTGGGACTTCCCAATATGTAAGCCAAAGTAAATCTTTTTCTCTTTTTATAAGGTTTTAAATCTAATGTGTTTGTTATAGTTATAGTTTTGCATTTCCACAAAAAGAAAAAAATCATGTTTTATCTGAATTTCAAGGTTAACTGGGAGTTCAGTATTGTTACTGACAACCCTACTCATATCCCAGGTCCATTTCTGCTTTCTTCCCTAACCTCTACCATCTCTTATCACACAAAAATCACTTCATATTACTAATCAATGGACATAAAGCTTCTAGACAGCAAGATGAATAAGCTCTATAGATTTGCTGTGCTACATTGTACCTATAGTTGATGATATAATAATGCATTATGCACTTAAATTTTTGTTAAGAAGGTCATCTATCATATTAAGTGCTTTTTCTACAATAAAATATAATTTAAATAGAAAGTCTATTGCAGCAAATGTGCATGAATCTTCAGAAAAGGGGTACTTTTGTTGAAAGCTTCAAAATCACTGATGAATCTTTCACCTGTGCTCCTAGATCCCGTGCTGTCTTAGAAACAAGCAACCGACCTTAAAAGGCAGAATCATAGAAATAGAATCAAAATAGAAAGTTAGAGCTTAGGTTACAGGACTGAACACTTTATAATAATGAGGCATTCTGAATTCACGGAGTAAAATGAAAAAAATTCATAGTAGAGTTGGAAAGACTGGAGAATGTTGAGGTTTCTTTTGAAAACTTGACAGCAGTATGGAAGGAAATGAGCACATTGAGCAAGTCTCTCTGGAAATCACGCATCTGCAACATAAAGACCATTATGATATAGAGAGGCGTGGCTGAGGAGGCAAGTCTGTTGAAGTTGACAGGCTTTCTCAGTGTTTTAATGTGGTTGAAGCACAGGTAAAATAGTAGTGATTGTTCCTACAGGCTTAAACGTACAGGTCAAGATTTACAAGTGAGATTGCCCGAGGAAGTCCAGGCTTTTATTTCAAGGTAAAATGAGAAATGGTATCAGACACAGTCCTAGAATAACAAGGTCTCCAACATGTTTTCCAGCTGGACATGTTTTGAGCATCGCAAAGATGTTTCATAAGTGGTTTCCCTTAAGCAGTTGTTTATTAAATCAAATCTAAGTCTGGCAAAGCGGTAGTACAAGACAAGAGAAAGCCAATAGATGATGCATTAATGTAGTCTTGAAAATAATTTTCAAGTCTTACTCAGCAACAAGATTTGGTTATATCTTTCATATAGAATGATTTCATACTTTTGTTTCTCTTATCAGTCTGCCTTCTACAATAGTCATTTAAATCAAACATTAAATTTATTAAAAAGGTATTTCTTATTACAATTAATTTTTAGGGCCTGAAGGATACTAACTTCTCTGGCAAACACACAGAGAGAAGTCTGTGACATTCAATAATACTTTTGTAGAAAGATAAGATCCTTGTGCAAAAAACAAAAACAAGCAAACAAACAAACAAACAAAAAAAAAAACAGAAAGGCAAAAGATTGAATCAAACGTGTGTTGAAACCCTGTCTCAATCACTTAGTAAGTGTGAGCTTTTGGATGGAGCCATTAACCTCTCTGAGTTTCCTAATTACTACGGTAATAAGGCCTTCAATGAATGATAGCTTAGAATTTTGATTAATATGTGTAAGGCGCTTCATATATAATACCTGCCAGTTAACAAGATCTAGTAATCTACCCTGAGGCTCAAAAAGAATTGGTACAACCTCTTGGGTAACATTTCTCAAAGTGTGTTGAGAAAACATTAGTTCCTACAGATGGATCTATTATCAAATAACTTTGGAAAACGCATGCCGGAGACCTCTACTAGAGATGGGGAAACATCACCTATTTGTTAAAGATAGTGAGAAGTACTGCAACCAAGAACCCTGCTTAAATCCAGCACTGAGTTTTCCTAGCTTAGGGATCCTGCAGCCTTTTATTACCCATTGATATAATCTGTTTTCTGTTACTGGAACAGAATATGGTGGTGGGGTGAGTGATAAGCATTGAGAGTTTCTTTGGCTCTTGGATCTGGAGGCTGGGAAGGGAGAGCAACAGAACAGGGCCAGATTCTGGAAAGAGCCTTTGCATTGGTCATGACATGAGAACAGGACAAGGGAGCACATGTGAGGGGCAAATGCAGCCGAGTTCATCCTTATACCAGGAGCCCATTATAATGGTGTTAGAAGTGATTAATCAGCTCTTCAAAATCCTACCTTTTAATGCTGTCACACTGGACATTTTTCAAACATATGAATTTTGAGGAACACATTTTAGCCATAGCATTCATCCACAGGGAGCCTACCTTTGGGCAAATTTTATCCCTAGAATTGGAAAAGGAATTTTATCACTCTACTTCAGCTAATGATTTTTTTCAAACCCCCACTTTTCTAGATGTCCACATTGTCAACTTTCTTTTTTCACCATTTTTTAACCTCTGGTCTTAATTTATAAAAAGAAATTTGGAGGAAATACCATTTATGAAACATATGCAATGTCTTTTCTCATAGACATGCTTTTCTTACATAAAAATTTAATTTTTTAAACTATTGTGTCTACAATCAAGAAAATGCACTGACTCAGAATTGCTAGGATCTCTTGGGGGGCATCCATTTGTTTTGCGAGGAAAACACACTAGCTTTCCAGAGTTTGTAGACATGGAGCTGGGTTGCTTAAGTATACACTCGGAGGTTTCTTCCTCGCCTTACCCTTTCAGACCCTGTTGGATCTTTACATCTTTGTTCTCTTCATAAAAAATGAGATTTCATCAGCCCTCTATTAATAAGATCCAATGTTACATTTGTTTCACCTGGAAACTTTGTTTTCTTCTCTATCTTGTCCATGTACATGAGCAACTGTCTACAGAGAACTATAGAAAGTACCAATGAACCAGAGCACTTCACCCACTCTGGATTCAACACCCCACAATCTGTTCATCATCGACTAGATTCCCCTGTTTCCTCAGACCCTAAGAGTAAGGTCCTTACCTGATCAATCTAAACTTCAATGGTTAGAGCCAAGCACTTTCAATAACCCAGAAGTAAATGTTTAGTAATTAGAGAATTAAATAGTTTGTGCATATTTAGAACAGCATCCATTGTTACAGATCTGGTAAAGTACAAATGACCTGTCACATACAACAACATGTATTATCAAGATAACAACACAGTCTTAGCTGCATCCTATTTTTGGTCTTGGGGGAAGGATTCTGCTGGTAATGCACTGACCCAGAAGCTGCCAATTTGAGCACTTCGTACCTGGCCATCATGCATCGAACAGATATCAACAGCTCTGATCCCACAGGCCTTGTTGAAAATGCTGGTTGCGAGATGCAGCCGCCAAAGCACTCATCTCATAATCTCAGTTCCTACAGCACTGCACCATCACACAGGCCTGCTGGGTTGGCAGGGGCTACCTCAGTGATGTCCAAATTCAGGGCTGTGGCAGTGAAAGGGCTCCGGTGTTCTGGCACCAGGGATGGGGAATGGTTTCTTAGCACCTGCCCACAGCATGCTTGCTTCCAGGTGCTATGATAAAAACCTTGGCTTTTATATGTCTCTCTAAAATTATTCTTCAGCCCAATGTAAGACTGTAAACAAAGTGGAATATGGATGAACTCCCCAGATGATGAAACATAGATTCTATTATGGCAGAATGTAATACACCTACTAACAATCAATCTTCGCTTGATTTTCATATTGTTATTTTCATGCATATGAAAACTCATTGCAATAAAATGCAAGTGTAAGTTTTTTCCTCAAGTTTCAGCTTACAGGAGAAAGAGGCTTTTGAATAAAAGGGCTAATAATAATGCTTAACACACATAGCGCTCTTCCAATGCAAGCACTAGCCAAAGATTTCATGTGTACTGATTATAGTAATCCTCCCAATTCTATGAAGTAGATATTATTATTAGTTCTATTTTAATAGTGAGAAGTGAAGTAGCTCTGAGTGTGGAGATAGAAACACCATGCTTATTTGTAAGCACTGGCTGGTCGGACAGTCTAGTTGGAGCAGAAAGGCAGCCGGGTGAGTATGGGAAGGGCTTCGGGTTGACAGTGGGGGCCTCTGACATCACCACAGCTGAAATAAGACAGGAAAATCATTCTCATCACAATAGGTCTCAGTTTCCCTGTCCTCCAGGTAAACACAAGGTCATCTTTTCCCCTAAGTACTTGAAAACATATTAGTAAATGTTATACAAATATGTGGCAACCACTTTGAATAACAGGAGAGCCACTATGCCTAAGGAGCCTAAGACTATGGGATGGAAGAACTATCATTTCAGACAGAAGTGTCTGGTTCCTGTGCAACATTGTGTCTCTTGCAAGGAGAATGATGAAATGATATAAAAAGAGTGTTTTCTCAAAAAACATTCAGAAACAAAGAAAAGAAGCAGTCACAATTTATGCAGAGCTTTCTGGTTCAAGCTAAATACTAGGGTGAACCAAATGAAGCTGTCTATATTCAATCACATTTTACATCAAAAAAGCCTTGACAATTTTGTATTGAGTAACCCAACACAAAGCCTCGCACTGTGGGGGGAAGGGTTCAGGAAAAATGTATGATTAATCAGAAAATAAGCGGTAATAAATATAGGCTAAGATCTCTAACCAAAACAACTAACCTCTACAGCAACCTTAAACTCATAAGAGGAGAAGCAAGTATGCAAACTACAATTATTTCTGTACAAACATGTGTCAGCCTGTGAAAGAAACCACAGTTAGCACAGGTGACTTGCCTGGAAACCAAGGATCTTTGTCCTTATGCTCAGGATTACAGAAAACCTTATGCAACTCTCCCGAAACTTTCCCGGCAGAAAATTTTAAATGCAAATCTTCCAGAAGACATCTTGCAAAACAACAAAATGAAGCACCAACAAAATCTTTTTCCTAGGATCTTTTTTTTTTTTTTTTTTTTTTTGAAAGACAGTGAGGTAATGTAATGGAACTCTGTAATAAACTTCTACAACTGCCATTGTCGTCTGTGAGATATCCCTACAAAAATAGATTTGGAACCATTCCAGTTCATGCTGTCAGTTTGGACTAAGACAAGCAATACAAATGGGCAGACAATTTTTTTGATAATGAAATCCAGAAATTCATTTGGAAGATCCTTAGCAATTTCATTGGTACTGTTTGATGCTGCAGTGCCATCGGGAAAGAGTGGAATAGTTGTGCTTCAAAGTTCCTGGCCAAAAAATGGGGGCTGCCTCTCTGCATCTCAGGCGCATAAGCCATAAACATCATGTTACCGTAAATTCCAGTTTTTCATAGCAGAGATTAATAATGCATGAGCATATATTTCTTAGTGTCATTCCAATGAATTTCCTGAAGACTCTTAATTCTGCATAAAAAATTGCGTGTGTATAATTTCTGTGTTTCCATGTGTGTGTCGTACATTTAGGAAGAGAAACAGACACATAGAAAACAAAAAAATTATGAATCTTCAAAGAATTATCTTTCTATCCATAACCATCTCTTGGTATCCCTGGAGGAATCAAAAGTGTCACTGCACACATTTCAGGAAGATGAAAAATTACAAGAGCAGAAGCATAACGCTTTACATCTACATGGAGATTTCACCGCGTGTCAGAGAACTGTGCAGGGTAGGAAAAGGAAGAGGTTTCTCAGCCCTCCTCCAAATCCCTTAGAAGATGAAAATTAGCTTGAAGGTTGATTCTGGAATCTGAACAGCTGACCCGGAAAATGTAATTTATGTAAGGTGCACAATTTGGCCTCATCCGCGCGCACACGTGAATACGCCCACATATCCTAAGATATGCAAAAGTAGAATGGTGTGGAGAAGACAATTTTTCTGTTGTCAAACCATAAGGCCTTAAATTGAGAGCTTCATTGTCAGTTCATAAAGTCATTCAACCACGTCGCTGTATTACTGATGGGAAATTTTGTTCCGGTGGCTCCCTGACAAGTTCTTCTGTTCGCTAGAATCAGCTTTCAGCAGCTACGCCCTGCACTGCTTGACTTGTTGAGTGAACTCTACACCTTCTGCTCATTTCTGTTTCTGGGTAGTTCTTTTCCTTATAACGTTAGCCTTAATGGCTAAACAACCGTATTTCACATACATCACGTACTAACATCTGTCAGACAGTACCTCCCCCAGCCTGCTACAAACGCAATGTAGACTCAGCTCTAACTGTGTGAAGACGTTGGAATAGACACATCCACTTTTCTAGGTCCCCTCTTCAGACACTGGTGTTCCAAAACAACCTCAGAGCCTGTACAAACCTTGCTGGGTATCAATTAATGTTTACTTGTGCTCAGTGTATGTGGAAGATTGTGATACTTTTGATCTAATATTAATTCTTCAATCCCTTTTTCCTTGTTCATAGCAGGAAGGTACCTAGCTAAACCTAGTCCAGTGCAACTATTGATACCCATGAGATGTAATACTAACCAAAAGCAGAATCCAAGAGTCTGGGTTTCTAAGTGTAGGTACTGTTCCTTTATTTTCACCCTCCTGCTTACAGTGGAAGTGAGATGAAGGTGTGGTAGGTATACTGCAACCAGGAGGTGCCAAGCAAAAGGATGTTTGAACATCAAGGCAGATGCTTTC
>NW_004524619.1:886984-896523 GCF_000260255.1 Octodon degus | reverse complement strand
ATAAATAAATAAATAAATAAATAAATAAATAAATAAACAAACCTCTCCTTCCTTAATTCTGGGTGTCAGGTGTTTTGTACCAGCAATGAGAGAAAAATAATCGAGACAACAAGAAAATGAAATGATACCTACCCTCTTTCTGTGTAGAGGACATGATCTCTACTTAAAAAATTGTAAAAAGCTTACTCAAAAGAATTAAGAGTAGTGAATGAGTTCTGTGAGCTTAAAAGGATACACAATATATAAAAACCAATTGTACTTTTACTCAGTAACAAAGAGAAGGCAAAAATGAAATTTAGAAAATAATTCAGTACCTACTAGCATGAAAATGAACAAAATACCTAGGAAAATTTTTAAAATGAAATGGGAGACTCATACTTTGAAAAGTGCAAAATATTCTTGGAAGAAATTAATGATATAAATGAAAAGATATTCTATAATCAAGGATAAGAAGACACAATATTTTTAAAATGGCCGTATTATCCAAATTGATATTTAGATTCAACAGCATGTTTATCAACATCCCAAATGAATTCTTTGCAGAAACTGAAAAGCTATACTTAACATTTTATAGGCTGGTCAGACAGCTCAGTGGATTAAAGTACCTGCTTGGGCAGAGTGCAGCAGCTGGGGTTCGTTTCCCAGCATGCTGTGCCGCCCTGACCCCAGGGCAGCCTGAGACAGTGATTGAGGCTGGACATGGTGGCACACACCTGTAATTCCAGACCTTGGGAGGCTGAAAACAGGAGAATCACTACAAGTCCAATCTACCTAGTGAGACCCTGCAAACCCTGTACTAAATCATAAAAAAAATTATATTTTATAGGGATGAACAAGACCCTGTATTGGATCCTTAGTACTAAAAATCATCATTCTTTTGTCATGAAATCACTCAACAAATTAGAATTACATGGGAACTTCCTCAGTCTGAAAAGGAGCATTTATGAAACACCTGCAGGTAACATAATAATAGGTTGTGGCAAACTTGAGCACTTTCACTCTAAGATTTAGAATCAGATATAGTTGTCCATTCTAGTTCCTTCCACTCAACATTTGATAGGGAAATGGAAGGAATCTAGAATAATCTAGAAAACAAAATGTTCTTGAAAAAAGCAAATCTGGGAACTCACATTTCCCTGACTTTAAAACTCTCTATGAACTCTCTTACTTTTTTTTATGTACAACAATCTGCATTTATTCATGTGTAACAGTCTATTTCTGGTGCATCTATACATCCATATCTTCTCTAGAACATGGTCATAACTCTCCAAACCCTGAATTCCAGCCTGGATTTCTTGCAACTCTGTTTCCTGCAGAACCATTGGCCTCAACCTCTCATGTCCAGCAGTAGAGCTCTCTTTACATGAGCATTCCTTGTCCATGTAGCCCGCTTAGAGTGTGCTGGCAGCACAGCCATTGGTGGTTTCATCCCATGAATTCTTCACCCAAGTCACCTCCTGCCAACAAGTCAATTGAGTGTTAACTGAAGATTTATGAGATAAGTGTGGCAACAAAAATGGTAACAGTCAAGAATACTGATTCACACCAAAGCAACAAAAAGTTGTAAGCAGCAAACTTGAGAAAATGTTTCTTTATTTCACACAGGTATGTTAAATACAAAACATTAGACCCAATTATGCCTGTTCATTATCAAGGGTACCCATTATTCTTGCAGTGCATCAGTACCCCAGCAGGTCATTTGGCAATATGTCTTCAGTTAATCTGTTTACATACATTGTTTATCTTTTGTCCAAAGTCACTTGCTAATGTCAATAATATTATTTATTTACATTTAATTGTATATTAATTTATAATTTAATGTGTCTCATATATTTCAGTGGACATACTGAATGTCTGGGTTATGATCTTATTTGGGGCTTATTTTGGATAGGGGTCATATTACAAGCATCTTGAAAAATCTTGTTAGGGATTATTTTCTGCTTAGGCCTTATTTTGAAGGAAATAGAATTAAATCTTCACATTTATAATCAGCTCAACATCAACAAGTGAAGCAAGCCAATTTAATGGAACAATTCAACAAATTATGCTGGACCAACAGGATGTACATACACAGTTGAAGTTGGACTCTATCTTACACCACATAAAAGTTAACTGAAAGTGAACCAAACATTTAAATGTAAGGGTTAAAAATCATAAAACTATTAGAAGAAAAATATAGAATAAATAATTATTACCTTGCATTAAGCACTGGTTTCTGAGAGATAAACTAAAGACACACACACACACACACACACACACACACACACACATAAAAATACAACCTACAAAATGAGAGTGATTTTTTTTCAAATAATATATCTATGAATAACATGAGGTTGTTACACTACCACAGCTTTAGTAAAAATAATAATGTGTTGGTAAAGACAAGGAAAAATTAAAACCTTCATATGCTATAATATGATGAATAAAACAATCCAGTCATTTTGGAAATCAGTCTGGCTATACCTCAAAAGATTAAAGATTACACTACGATATGGTTTAGTGTTTCCATTTCTAGTGGTATAACCAAGATAAATACACATAAGGCTTCTATTAAAATGTGTATATGCAGGCTGGGGAGATAGCACAGCAGTCTAAGTGCTTTCTTGGTATACCAGGTTCAAATGGAATAGAAACCAAGATCAGAACAGATTGGAATTTGGAGAGCCTTTATTAGCTGGTCCAGTGGCTGCCCAGCCATACTCCACACAGTGAGGCATCATCCAGCAGTAAAGCAGAGCTAAGCACAGTCTTTTGTAGCACAAAATCACATGCCTGTTGAAACAGCTGCAAGCTGTTTATGACTAGGAGATCATAGCTTTTATCAATAAGCAGAACTTGCCCAGATGGGGCCTGTTTTTACAAGATATGGTGAGGGTTAAAATACATCAACTGTGTACAACACTAGCAGGCTGGAGGATCTGCACTTGAGCCAGGAAGTGATGCTCATAGCACCAGAGGTCCCTGCCAGCTCTGCCCAGTAGAAAAATAACAAGAGCCACATTGATTTTTCACAGTAGATAACAGGAAACCAGTTTAGTGAGGACACAAGGTACCATCTAGTAATTTCCCACAATTATAACTGATTACACTCAACAAGTGCAAGGACCCAGGTTCTAAGTGCCTGCCTGGCAAGCGCAAGGACCCAGGTTTGATTTCTGGTACCGCATACCATGCTGGCCACAGAAACCAAGAGTGGTAGCACACTACTTGAATCCCAGAACTAGGGAGACAGAGACAAGGGGATCACCATGAGTCTGAGCTGCATGGTGAGGCCTTGTATCAAATAAATAACTAAAAGATTTTTTAAAAAATTTAAAAATAACATGTGCACATGTATGCTTTAACTACTATTCAAAGTAGTCAGAAAGTAGGGGGCTGGCGAGATAGCTCACCAGGCTAAGTGCCTGACTGGCAAGTGGAAGGTCCTGAGATTGATCCCCAGTACCAAAAAAGAAAAAGTAGAAACAACTCCAAAGTCTGTCATATGATGAATAAATTAACAAAATACAGTGTGTGACAATACAAAGGAACATGGATAATCATGAAAATGCTAAGTGAAGAAGTCAGTGAAAATGGATCTTAGACTGTTTTATTCCTTTGCCATGGGTGATGGTGTCCTGAACAGGTTTCTAGACTCTCGTGAGCAGCAAACAATTGGACATGACACAAGACCATAAGAGAAAATGCAGCCAGACTTTAATCAGGCAACAATATGCTCAGAGCAAGCAGCCTTTTGCTGGCAGAAAGGGAAAGGCAAGAATGCTGAAAGAGATGGGTTGAGAATTCAAAATGTTGCTTCGTGTCAAGGGATCTCCCAGTGGATCTTTTCAAGCATGATTGACAGTGTGAGTGACAGGACTCTGCATCATGTCAGCTGTACCCGTCGCACATGTCCCTTCCCATAATCCACTCTGTTATTATTGGATAGACGAGATGAAGTCCATATGCATGAACCTTCAGTAAGCTCGAAGTGAAGAAAGGTTGCTACAGGTCACGCCAGACTATCTGGCTCACACGCATCTCGTATTGGCCTTCTCAATGTTCAAGATAGGCCCGGGGCCCTTTATCTTCCCCATCTGTCTCCAGGTTGGGGGTTTTAGGACAAAGAACAGAGGGTTGGCCATGGGACATGGCCTAGCTAGGTTCAGGTGAGTGGAAGGTAGGGGTCTTATAATTCCACATGTACAATCTGTATTAATTCTATTTATGTATAGTATTCAGACTAGACATAAATATGGAGACAGAATACATATTAGCTGTTGCCTTGAGGTAGAAAAATGGGCAGCACTGTCTAGGAGAGGGCGAGGGATGACTAACTAGTACAGGGCTTGTTTTCATAGTGATAAAAATATTCACAAGACAATTGTGATCAATGTACAACACTGACTATGCTAAAAATCATTCTACTGTATACTATGCTACCAATAAATCAGTTTAAAATACAGAAATAGCTAACAGCTAGGTTTTCTGTTAATATGAAAAGTAGCAACCAAAATACAAGTATAGAAATCATATAGGTTTTCTCTCAAATATAGTAGCGACTAACCATATGGACCCACTTAAATTTATTTATTTTTATATTAATTTTATTGAGAAAGAAGTAGCAATCAGACAGTTTCAAAACAGGTTAGTAGGACAGTTACAATAATTAATACATTGCATATTGTCGTCTTCATGGTACTTATTCACAGTACAAGATGCAAACATGATATCTTGTGTAAACACCAATTAGTTCAAAACTTTCTTGTCATTGAACTAAGAGAAAGTAGCTGTATATCTATGCTAACTATTTTGTATATACAGATATATATTTTTTTCACTACAAAATGTTCCTTCATTTATATCCCCCTTTTCTGTTTACTTTTGCCAGAGATGGGTATTCCATTGCCATTCATATATTGTTACCTACTTAAATTTGTCTTAATTAGAATAGGACATGATTGAAAAGTCAGCTCTTCCCTCATAGTTACCATGTTTCAAGTTTTCGACATCTGCATGTGGCTAGAGGCTCTATGTGTAACAGTGCATGTGAAGCACATAGCCATCGTCTCGAAAGTTCTATTAAACAACAGTGATACCTATGATCTATAAACTATACACTTATTTTTAAATTTATCAAGTATATTATCTACTTAATAATTTCTTACTATGTAGTGTCTGTCCTTTCTGGTTTTAAGTGACTTTTCCTAATAATAAAAGCTATGTTTAGAAAACTGCTCTTATCTTAAAAAAATGATAAGCTGTATTGGCTCTTTCTCTCACTCTAGTCTCTTCTCAAAAATGTCTGGGATCATTGAGAAATAATGTTTTTCAGTACCCCCTCAGTCTAAATTTATACAGAAAAAAAAAGTTCATAAGAGTGAAAGTAGAGAAAGATGAGAGTCTTGGCATATTAAGATGCATGTTCTTCGTATGTAAATATTGGATATTAATTTAGAAACAAAGGTGGCTTTGACAGTGAAGTGCTAATATTTCCACTTCATCTGCAGGGAAAAAATGCAGCTGATTGAATCAAAGACATTCAGAAAGCAGAGTTGTTTTAAATTGCTATGTCACTGGAGAAAAAGAAAAAGGTAAAATAAGATACTCTATTGATATGTATTGTCACTTGAATTTGGTTTTCAGTAGTCATCTGCGTGTGAATTTGATTATATTTTATGTCACCCTGGTGAACAATAGCACAAATGTTAAGACCACTTAGAATTCAACTATAAAGGAGCGAAGAAAAGACTTTGGGTTTTCATGTCGATCAGCGTCTTCTACTTAGACTGGGAGGTCTTAAAATTAAGTGAAGCAATAAGAAAAAAAAAAATATCCGACACAATGCATAACAGGCAGTCTCACAAAAGATTTCCTTTATGGCTCATCAGAGTAAATTTCCTGTCAAAATACTGCCTGTGCTAAGTAAAGGTTAGCTATTCATACGAACACCTGACTTATAAAATCAATCAGGGCACAATAAGAAAGATGCCTGCGCTTTGCATGCATTCAAGTTGTTCCTCCCATTAACTTAACTTCCTAAAAATATATCTCATTTTTTTCAGTCTGTGCTGCATAACTCATTAACATCATAATTGCCAGCAATAATTGCCAGAAGTGAGTAAAGAAAATCGCAAAGATGAAGAGTTGAATTACCACTTAATGAAAGAAGAAAAAAAAGAAGACAATTTAAATCAACAGTCTACGATGCTGCCTCCACTCCCTTCCTTGAGAAAATGTATAGTAATTGTTTCTTAGAGTCTGTTGTGTTTATAAATGAGAATTCTCAGACAGTGAATTTGCCAAACGATTCTATGGGCCTAATTGATGGCGTAAATCAGATGAACTTAAGAATATTTGCTCAGCAATCTAAAAAGACATTTTTTATAGCAAATTGCAAAAGAAAACCATTTAAATATTTTCAAAATCTTCCTTATGGTAATGACAAGGCCTGACCAAAATGAAATGTTGCTTCCTGGTTCTCAAACTGTGTGGACTCTCTCAAAAGAATGTTTGCACTTTTGAGGATTTGATGTGGCCATCCATTTCCATCGCTGCTTCTCATTTGGCGTTGATTTTGATTCCTATAGAACACTGAACAATGCCTGAGGAAATTTTTGTAGGAGTCACAACTTCAAGGACGCTATACGGCTTGTCACACAGCTCCCAGTAACACAATATTGCAAAATGTTAATGAAGTAATGTTGAAAATCCTCGATTTATACTAACAAGGAACCCAAAGAGGTCATTGTTGAAGTCATTTAAGAAAATAAAGATTATCTCTTGAACTGGGGTGAATCTAGGCTGCAGTACACTTGCTTTGCATCTGGAAGACCATGGGTTTGATTCTCAACACCACAAAATAATTGCTTCACAACAAAAGAAATAAGAAATCTTTTCTTTTTTTTTTTTTATTTTTTTTTTTTTTTTCTTTTTTGCCAGAACTGGGGAATGAACTCACACCCTTGCACTTGCCAGGCAAGTGCTTATTCTACTGAGCCATCTCCCTAGTCCCAGAAATAAGAAATCTAATCAGATTATGGTCGACTAAGTTAGGTTGAAACATAGGCATTCAGACAGGGCTAGGCCTTTGAAGGCTTGCAGAAGATCAGAACACATTAGAACCATGGGTGGAGGTGTATTCGTTGAAGGCCAGAACTCAAAACAAAAAATGAAGTGACCACACCTACTTCCCAGGGGCTAAACAATAAGGACTGATTAAATAGGCTGGACCTTGACCCCCCCTCCTTCCAGGAAAGGTCCTAGTTGTTCCCACTCATACCTGCTGTGTGGCCTGCTTCCCTATCGGATCAATATTACCTAAACAACTATAATCTTACTGGTTACCCATAGTTTTGGCCCACTTTATACCTACCTCATGATTTTCCTTTGGATTAGTATTACCTCAGAGACTACACTTGTAATCTTATTGGCTGATCATACTTTGTTCCCACTTTATAACTACCTCATCATTCTAGACCTACCTCTGGATTTTGCTCTATAAAGCTTCCTCTGAGAAATGGGCTTGTGAGAAAACCCACTTTCTGGGTCCCCCATTTCTCTTAGACAGAAGCTATCTTTCCTTCAATGAATAATTCCCCCTCTTAACCTCTGTTAAGTAAATTAAGTTCCTCATTTTAGCCTCAGGAACCTCTCAGACGCAGCCTGGTAACAGTACCAACTTACAGGCTCTCCCACAGTGATTTTGGTTTCAGTAGGCCTAGTAATTTTCCCAAGTCATGCAGATGGTGCTGAAGCAGGAGGTAAAAGTGTAACAAACTGGCTGAGCAAGTAAGTGTGTCAGAACATGTGCAGAGAAACAGCACCAACCCAAAAGTACTATCTTTAATTTTTTCACAAAAGCTCAAGACGGCCTAGACTTCAGCCTTGAGGAGTACATGTGTGTGGAGGGGGACACACAGAAGATGGCGGCCATCCAGCCAAGGCCACTGTGCTCTCTCTTTCACAGTTGTCCATTCTCGTGCTACAGAGAATACTTGTTTTCCTAGTTTTAACTGATGCACTCTTGCTCTGTACAGCATGCTTCTATTCCTACTCTGAAACCTTGCTACTTTTTGTGTTTGTTTCGTCCAGTTCTTAGTTGGAGAAAAAGAAGAACCTAGAAAGGATTTCTACAAAGAGTTCCCAAGTACCCTAGAACCTAGTGAAAGTTGTGGTGTGGGGTTTCTGCCTGAGAAGACTGTCTGCACACAAAACAATCCTGAGGCAGACATTTAGAGGAGGTGGATAAAAATCTCTTCACACACAATGAAGACATAAATAGAGATTTAGTGACTGTTTTTAAGGGAACTCTCAAACTCTATTCCCATCTTCTAGGGTGTGGGGAGGACTGAAGGGTACAGGAGCTTATATCAAGATTAGGGGAAAAGCTTCAGCTCAACCACACAGAGAAGTACGTAGGCTAGAGTCTGCAAAGCAGAGTGTACTACCGTGTCTCTCTCGCTGGAGAAGCCTGCAAACAAGAGACCAGTTGGCCTGCTGAACTGTGGCAGGGCAAAGGTTAAGTGGCTACTGCGGTGGAATTAATCCACACTGTTGGAGTTTGTCAGGGAAAAAGATGCACAAGTCTTTCACATCTGTAGATCATTCACGGCCTGTGTGCAAAGGTGCCAACATGGGTCATTTTAAATTCTCTCAAAAATAGTAACATGCAGGGATTAAAGGGACTTTAACAAAAAAGACTGGAGTTACTGCTGGATTCGTAATAGCTGGGAGGAAGTAAGACAGCAACCAGGAAGAGATGCATTTCATTCATTAAAGCAATGACAAATGGACATTTATCCAAGAATGAGGAGATAGATTATCTCCAACAATCCCCTTCAAGGACTCCAGAAATTACCTCAGAGACTACACTTGTAACTTTATTGGTTGAGCATACTTCAGTCCCACTTCATACCCACCTCATGATTCTAGACCTATCTCTGGATTTTTGCCAACTCTCAACACCTCTGAAACTAGATAACCAGAAGACTACCTATTGAGTAGGGCCATTTTTCTCCATAGTGTACAATTCTCCTTCGGTGCAACACTGAACGGTTCAAAGGCAGGTTTTCAAAGAAAAACCTTAAACAAATTAAACTTCACAGAGTTTGTGGGAGTACAAAATGACTCGTGAATGAGGAAGTACTCAGAACCTGTAAAAGTGTCAGAGAGCTCTGCACTGCCTTGCAAGCAGCCGACTTTTACAAACTAAACACAGCACAAACGTAGAGAAATCATCTGAGTACAGATAAGCATTTGCCTTTGGCCGTGGTGTGATTTGTTGGCTGTCTTATATCAGCTGAAGTTTAGTTTATGATTGGCTGCAACCTGTCTACCTGCTACAAAAGCATACATACTCCTAAATTAATTGGGTGATTTCCCTTTTTGCTTCTATACTATGGTAGACTGCAGTTTGTGAAAAACAAAATGAAAGCACAGCAGCCTTAGGCTGATCGTCACTTGTTTACTTAACATTATTTCTCTTTTAGATCGTGTTCTCGTTCTCTCTCTCTCTCTCTCTCTCTCTCTCTCTCTCTCTCTCTCTCTCTCTCTCT
>NW_004524619.1:885367-886884 GCF_000260255.1 Octodon degus | reverse complement strand
GACTTACACTCCTATTCTTTATGGCTATTGTCTTTTACTTTTTTAGTCCTCGGCCTCTCAAGGTTTCTATTTCACTTTGAAAGAATAAATAGAAGTTGGGGAGGCTCTGAATTGAAGACAGAAACACCATAGTTTGGGTTTCCCCAAAGAAGACCTCAAGTTATGATACAAATAGTTTTTTTAAAAGGTGATACCAAAAAGCACCTTTAGAAAAGTGGAGAATTGAGACAGAATTGAACAAGCACATAAGGGCTATATTATTGTATTGGTAACCACCAGAATCACCTGGTAGGAGAAATCGTATAAGTAAAATATCCCTCAAAATTATCCTGACATGTCATTTACAAATACCAGGCTACTCATGAACAGCCACTGCTGAGGAGGATGGATGGCCACAGTCAATGTTTGCTATACTCAACGTCTTATAACAGGCCAGTTGTACCCTATATTAGGTTTACTCTATAAAGATGCTGCTACAAAGTGGTGTCTTAATTCAGGTAAAAGGAAAGACAGACTCACACAGAAGGTTTAGTGTGACAAGTTCCTACCTTCCCTCTCCCAAATATGAATGTTTGTTAGTTTCCCCTTCTACCATTCATTCCTAGATCCTTCTTACTGTTATCTAGCTTGCTGTCTGTCTGATAGGGTAATTCAGACCTGCACTTTTATGTGATCCAAGATCCTGGGTATGTTTAATAGTAAAGTTATGCTTGATAAACTTGCCCAACTCTGACTGTACTTGGGCCCGAAAGCCTCAGGAGAGGCCCCGTGGACCCCTTGAGTTCAACTTTCTTGCCTTCATTATATAGTACAATTGCCTCCTCTCTTGACAGTCAGACCCAGTTACTCCTGCCAGCATGGTAATGTTAATGTTTTGCTCTTTATAAGAAACACTTAAAGCCCTGGTAACAGATATAGTTTTAGGTTCAGTGAATCCTTTGCTGTTTCTCCTGGTAGAAGAGTCCTTACCCAATTCCACCTCCAGAAACCAGAATCTCTAGTTCCTCAGGGCCTAAAGATTTAGGGACAGGAAGTACTCATTCTACAAGTGAATCGTGGAGATCAGAGGATAAAATGGGCGCTTGTAACTTTTACTTGTTTCCTATTTTTCTAGTAGTGTAGATTCTTCACTTGCTGTCTTTTGATGTAATATTTAATTGAGAAGTCGTGAATCCTGATTGTATGCTGTAAGAGGATGAAAATGTACCTTGTATTTGGGATATAAGCACGTGAGAATTTAAAGAGTGTCAGTTGGATCTGATAGGAAATACAAAGCAGAAAAATGAACAGATCTTAGAAAAATGGGGGATAATTTTCAGCACATTAGCATAATATGCACAGAAGAAGAGAAGAAAGGGAAAAATGAGGGAGAAGAAAGAAAAAGAAGCCCCAAAATGAGTGAAGAAATGTGACTAAAAGCTTTCCACATTTGCTGAAAACAGGGGTAGAGGAGATAGCTCAGTGGAATAAGTGCTTGTCTGGCAAGTGCAAGGCCCTTAATTTGATCCCTGGTACAC
>NW_004524619.1:878848-882238 GCF_000260255.1 Octodon degus | reverse complement strand
TACACATCCCTGGCCCCAGATTTTCACTCTTAGGAGACTGACCACACCCTTGGAGAGGAATGCTACTCTCCACCACCATCACCTTTGAGGTCCCAGTATGGAATTGATAAAGCACAGTAGGAAGTCAGCTGAGTGATTTTATGTCCACTTTGTGTTTTTCTTATTTTCACCAGAGAAAGACCATGTAATGCACAGTGGATTTGCTGCATATGAGCACTTAAGACTCTTGAGAAGACCCTCTCACCAGGGAGACTGCTGTGATGACCATCAGGGGATAGTATGGACAGACTAAAATTTGCAGGTTAGACAAAGCCTCCATAAGTCAAACCAACTGAATCAAATAAATCAGAGAATTTTCTGGGAAAGGAATCTACTTCTTTTAACCAATAAACTGGTTTGTTAATTTCATATGACTGAGTTTCTACAACAGCCAATGTGTGTTTCCAAGTTCAGAAGCAGGTGTTAGGTATTGCACATACAGACCTTCCATGCAGCCTACAGATAATACAAGTCAATCCTGCTATCTTAAAGGCTAAAGTAAAGAAGTTTTGCAAAGTTTGTTAGATCAATAGGTAGATAGATAGTCTCTGAAGTAGAGTTAGAGTTGTAGTAGATAATGTTTCAAACAGACATTGAGTAATATTCTCCTTTGAGTTTACACCAATCCAAAGAGGATTCTACTAAACAATGCTTATCTAGGATTCATGCTTGCTGGGAAATTCCTGTTACAGTTTAGATCTAAAATATCCCCTAAAGTGCTTTAATTTGTGGAAAGCGATTAGCTATTAGAGGCACTGTACTCGCCAGCAGGTTTGTCAGCTGATAAGTTCAACAGCTAAATGTGCTGTTAGGAGGTGGTCAACAAGGGCAAGTTCTGGAAAGCTCCACCTTACTACCTGCTGCCATGGGATCAATACCTTTTCTTCTGCCAGGCCCTACTGCCACCCAGTGTCTGCCTTGGAGACAGCTGGCCAGGGACTGAAACCCTGAGCCAAAATAAATTCCTCCCTTAAGTTGTGGGGGCCAGAGATTGGATTCCAGTGAGGAGAAAGGCCTTTATGATAATTGCTCTTTACTGTATAGTTCAACTAAAGAGGTATATAGCAATGTTCACTTTCTAATTAATTGTAGAGCATCAGTGGTATTTTGGAATCACTAACCTATGTTGACCTATACTTTCCCACTTACTGAAATGTGGAATTGCTCACATGTATGGTTGATCGGTAAATAGACCATGAATAAAATATATCCCATAGAGGCAAAGCAGACAATTCCCTGCAGATCATCTTTTGTGTTAGGTGTAATCGTTACAGAACCACCCCTAGTACTCATCCAAGGCTTTACTATTCAATTATTATGTGGTTAGGGGCTACCAGCAACAGAGAATCTGGGATACAAATCTGTCTACAAGCTGTAATATTATATTTTTCTTTGATTTTCTTATGCATTTTTCACATAATTTAACTGCAAAATAATTACTAGAGGCTTTTTCTATTGTTGAAGTTAAACAAGGAATCTGGAAGTACTAATAATAAAAGCTTGACTTAATAGAAAGGCTCAGATGTGCAAATTGATCCCATTGATCATATAGACAAAATTAAACTATCAGTGAGATTTGTTATACAGCAAAGTTCAGGGCCTCTAAAAAAGTAGGGATTTGGGTTGAACATCGTCTGTGTAGCTCTCAGTTCAGTTTTCTGCAGATGCTGTCAGTTGTGACTTTCAAATGAAAGCATAACCTTGACATTTATAAACAGAAAGATGGCACAGGGAGAAGACAAAAAAATGAAAGTTTCACAGTGACAAGGAAGAGAAGTCTTGATGCATGATCTTGGGATCAATATCCACGCTTGGATTGTCTCCTAGTTGTGGAGAAAGTCCTCCCTAGTTTCACCATAAAGTCTCCAGCATGTGGAAGCTCCTAGGGTCTTAAGGGCCTCTTTTCAGTTAAGATATGTAGACCCACAATTCAGGCCCTTAGGGGTTTGCTACAGTGTAGTTGGTAAGAAGAACTTGGTGCCTTCTCCTAGGAGGTAAGAGGAGGCTTTCTCTGGTGTACATTCTAAATTATTCAATTCCTGATCATGAAAGAATTGGTTGTCTTCTCAGTGGATGATAAAAGCTTCTTCTACCTGGTGAAAATGCACTTTAGTATAATGCATCAAATCTTTCACACATTTAGAGCTGTTTAAAAGCAGGAGACAGAGATTCTATTATTAGGGGCACAGATTTTTCAGGAATTTGGCCACAAAGGGTTATGTTTCCCAGTAATGATGGATTCTGATGATCTTGATGGTCAATGATAATTCCTTTTGTCAAGACAATCCAACTGATTGAGATAGAAGATTCATTCCATAGCAGCCTTGGCAATTTGTTTTTTCTGATTGTTGAGACTTTTCAATTTTTACTTAAAGAAAGTACTTGATATTCTCCTTGGCACATCTTAACTGTAACCATCACTATTCCTTGGGGATATTAAATAAAATAAGAGTTATTTGAACATAAGCACTGTGATATTGTGATAGCCCATGTTATTACCAATACAACTATGAAGTGATTAATGAGAAAGTAATCAATACAGCATGGACACACTGGAAAAAGTGATGATTCACATCTTGGGTGGGACAGAGGAGGACAGCATGGCGTATCATCATGCTACTTAGAATAACATATGTTTAAAAAGTTATGAGTTCCGGGCTGGGGAGATGGCTCAGTGGAATAAGTGCTTCCCCAGCAAGCGCAAGTGTCTGAGTTCAATCCCCGGTTCCGCAAAAAAAAAAAAAAAAAAAAAAGTTATGAGTTCCTTATTCCTTAACTTCATTATTTAATATTTTTGGGATATAGTTGACCATAAATGAAATTTTAGAAAGTTAAGCTATGAAAAAGAGGGGACTACTATATGGATATGATAATTCTGGAAAAGAATTTATGACTAAATCACTCAGTGTTCCTCCAGAGAAACAGAGCCAGATGTAGAAAGAAAGAAATATGATAGGTAGATAGATAGATAGATAGATAGATAGATAGATAGATAGATAGATAGATATAGATATAGATATAGTTGTGGAGACTGAGTAGAAAAATCTGACATCCATAATGCAAAATTTTACGAAGCAAGAAATGGGAATCTTGGCATGAACTGAAGTTCCAGTCCAGGAAATTTCATCGGAGAACATTCTTTCCTTCTCTTAAGGTTTTTGAATTGATTGGATTAAGTCTACATAGGATAATGATGACAAAGGGTAATTTCCTTCACTTAATAACAAAACATAAATATCAACCTCACCTAGGTAATGCCTGCACATCAAGATCCAGGTTAGTGTTGATTACCTAACTGGAGACTATAAACCAGCCAAGTTGGCATATAAAATCAAAAGTCACAGCAATGAT
>NW_004524619.1:875705-878723 GCF_000260255.1 Octodon degus | reverse complement strand
ACCAGCCCCTGCCATTTACACCTTACCTAAGAAAGTCATCTAATTTGGCAAGTTGAAGGCAAACTACCTTCCAAGTCACTAATAAATTGAGTTTTTAGTAAAATTAGGAAAGCAGGTAAATATGTTCATTTCTTCATAGTACAGTTATTTGTCTCTCTATCCTATAGCATTTCTAAAAATTCTATGATAAACATGTATGTTTTATACTCTAAAAATAAATATTTTAGTATATATATTTAAACAACCACAAGATACATTTAAAAGCACCAATAATGGAGAAAACAACTTTGTAATTAAACTAACTGCAGCACTCAGAATATGACAACATAATTTTTATTTATCACAATGTTATGATTTTAGTTTAGTATCTAACATACCACATGGTATCTAATCTTAGGGAACCAAACAATATTAGAGAACTGAGCTCAAAGACCTTAGTCCACTATGAGATAGATCAGAAATGATTAAAAGATTGTACAGTGAAAATTATTCCCCAGTGATTATGAGGGATTAGACAGATTAGAAAACCTATTGCTCCTTCACCTGCCCACCAGGTCAGATACATAAGAAACCTAAGCACCAGCAAAAACTGCTATTAAGCCATGTGGTTGGATCTGATATTGGCATCCAGAAGCATACTACTGCTGTTATCCTTATTCCATCTGCAGGGACAAAATAGGCCTCAGTCTTAAGAATCTCTGTGCCCTCTCTGCTAATTCAGAGGAAGTAAAACTGCCTTCCTAATTTCTTTCACTTCTAGAAGAAATCATGGTGAGTCATAGGTCAGAACATGCCCTGGATCACGTCACATAATAATTGATGATGATGCTGTACTTCTATGAGCCCAGTTTTCATCCTGTCTGCAGCCTTATGACAACTCATTCCCCAGATAAAGTAGTCTTTCAGAATGCCTTTTCCATTCCATCTGGTTAGTTGAATTATACTTGAAGTTGTTTTTAGATGAGCTCTCATTATCTTATTCTCATTCTGTCTCTTTCAGTTTTTGTCTCCATCTCTCTGTCTGTCTTTCTGTGTTTTTCTGTCTCTCATTTTGTCTCTCTATCTCTGTTGTATCTGTCTCTTTCTCTCTGTCTCTTTCTGTCTCTACAGATTTGTTTGATGAAATCAGTCCCAAATTATAGATACAGAGTTGGGACTGGAGAAGCAGTGGTTGGAGGTCTAAACATTTTACCTAGGCCCCAAGTTGTAGCCCCATTCTCCTGTGCAGCCCTGAAAACACTGCCTACAATACGGCACTGAATATTCTCCCAAGTACCACTGAAGGGCTATTTTCATTCTAAGTTTTACTATCATTTATTTTGAGAATAGTCTCTGTGTTACCACTTTCCTTTCACTTGAACAAAACAGCTGGTACCCAAAATGTCAGGGAAGAGAGGTTAACTTTGGCTTATGGTTTCAGAGAGTACAGTCTGAGGCAGGAAAGGCATGGTGGGAGGGCATGGCAGGCAAAAACTGCTCCCCTCATCACATCCTTTCCTCCTCCTTAGACAGGAGAGGAGCCAAAGACAAGCACACATGCTTCTAATTCACACTCCCAGGGACCCCACATCTGCCAACCAGACCCGTCACTCCAACAGAACATCCCGCTATGAACTCAGCAGTGTTTTTATCTACAGTGTGCATAACGTCTCCATTATTGGATCAGCTTCCAAAAGCCCCAACCCTGCACATCTGAGACATGGAGGACATTTGAAATATAAACCATAACAATTCCTAAGGAAACTGAAGAGATTTAAAGTAAGCAGCCTACATAGGATTCAGTCTCCCACAAATTGCTTGCTCTGGTTTTGGCATAATTTAGTTAATATAATCAAAATTTCAACTGCAACCTTTAAGAATGCTTGAAATTAGCCCTTCCATTTCATTTTTATTTCACGTGTATATGATACACAGATGTGAACCTCATGCAATTCTTATTTTAAAACTGGGTGGTGCAACAGACTCTATTCCTGTATAAATTATTGCTATTTCAAATGACCCTAATACTATTGTTCTACTGTGTAATTCCAACCTAAAGCCTTTTAATTCATAACCGTGGTTATTCAGTGTTACTATTCCAGTCTCTTCTCTATTTGTGCCAAACAGCATTATCCAATAATGATTGTCTTCATGGTAGATTTTGTTGTTTTCCTTTTTCTCCTCAGTTTTGGTGATTTATTGGGCTAACTCACCTTGCGTTTTGTGACAGGCAGGATTATAAGATATTCCCCAAGGCAAATGACCCCTGATGTATACCTTCTATATCTGTATAGTTTCTTCCACTTAAGTATGGGTGGGGCTATGATAAATGTCACTCTTTGACTAGTTTCCATTGCACGGAAGAAGTTAAGGGATTTATGGGTATAAGTAAAGCCCAAGTTAGTCAAATTCAAGAAAATCAATAGTATGGTGGTCCTGGGTAAGCCTGTCCTAAATAGTCCTATTAAAAGAGGATCTAGGGAGAAGAGAAAAGAATTAGATGCCTGCTGACTTCCATGAAACAGATTGCTATGCTGAGGCAAGAGATGCATAGTAGACAGTTCTGGGTAGCCTAGAGGAGACAGAGACCTACAGCTAGAAGGAGCTTTGAGGAAGAATCAAAGTCTAAAAAGACATGTAGTCCAGCTGGCACCTGGATTTCAGCCTTATGAAGTCTTGAGCAGATGAACCAGGTAAGGCATGCTTAGAAATCATGACTCTCAGACACTGTAACTAATGTATTATTTTAAGTTGATAAGTTTGTAATATTGTGTTGCACAACAATCCAGATAGTTTTCCTGGATGCATAACTAAAAATGATAATCTTTAGACAATGTAATTCTACAGTCAGCTAGGATTTCTCTTAATGACTATGAGAGAGAGAGACAGAAAGAGAGAGAAAGAGACAGAGAGAGAGAGAGAGAGAGAGAGAGAGAGAGAGAGAGAGAAGAAGAAGAAGGAGGAGGAGGAGGAGGAGGAGGAAAGAAGAAGAAGAAGAAGAAGAAGAAGAAGAAGAAGAAGAAGAAGAAGAGGAAGAGG
>NW_004524619.1:871479-875561 GCF_000260255.1 Octodon degus | reverse complement strand
GAGGGAGGGGAGGGGAAAAAGGAGTTGAGGGAGAAGGAGGGGGGAGAAGGAGGGAGAGAGAAACCCTTCTTTAATGCAAACTGCCAGCATTTCTTTCCTGATTACAGGAGTTGGATCCAATTTCATACCCACATTCCTACCCTGACACACTGCACTGACATCTGCAGACTACCCACCATGACTTTTCTTGAGTCCTGAGGTAAAACAACATCAACAACATTGTCCTAGGTTTCAGCTGGGCAAGTTGCTTCCATTAATTACAATAAAAAAGAGACTTCCCGGGTGTGGTATTGAGATGTTTGTTTAGAAAAGTCATATTTCTTTTAAAAACAAGCACTCATGCCCCTTGAACAAATCATTTTACTTAGAAAGCTAATTGTGATTTTGTATAAATTGAAAGTCCTTCCACAATGAAGCCAGAGTCCTCCCTGCAGCAAGACTGTTTTTCCTACAGCTAAAATCTTCTTACACACATGGACAAAAATGGACAGATCACATAGAAATGGAGATTTAAATCTTTGAAAGCGAGAGACATTTCTGTTTCAGTTCATTTCTATGAGTATGTTTTTCTCGTAAAATAAATAATGTAACTATCTGGGTTTCTTTTTGTGAATAACTATATAATTCATCACTTCAAAATCTAAGTCTTTCTCTCTGATCTGTAATTCCTGATAGGCTCTGTAATAAAACAATGAAATTGACTCAGTGTGTCTTACCCATCCTGTACTTGGTGACATTCATATTCAGAATCATTTTTCGGCTCCTTGACACCCTGACAAAGTTTCTTGATATATGCAATTCTATATTTACAGCTATGAATCCCATTTACTGGATAGACTCTGATGATTTGCTCTGTGATTTGTAATGTATACTCCTGAAAGCAACCATACAGATATAAATTGCATTCTAAAAGCCATATTGGATGCCTCAATCAAGCTCATTCATTGTAATTTTGAAAATTCCACCATACATAGGTCAGAGCTACTATTTTGCATATATTGGTAATTCCCGTGCTCATGGATTAGAAACTCTTGAATTTTAAATTATTCTCTAGACCCAACTGAATGCCAATAATCAGAGCAAAGATATTTAGTTTTGACTATTGTGGTAAAATAGCATGTCTGGTTGATTATAGAATTGACCTTTTTAAAATTTGTAATCAGATTCCTTGCATGGTTATATCAGCCCTGAAGAAAGTGACATCTTTTAAAAAAAATCTTTTATTTATTTATTTATTTATTTATTTGGTACTGGGTCTTGCTATGCAGCTCAGACTCATAGTGATCCTCCTGTCTCAGCCTCCCCAGTGTTGAGATTACAGGCCTATTGTACCACACCTGATTTCTGTGGCTAGCATGGCTCACCCTGGGTTCTAGGGCCAACATTGCATGCAGTTTCAGGGAGCAAATCCAGGTTCTTGTGCTTGCCAGGCAGGTGCCTCACCTACTGTACTGTCTCCCCAGTCCAGAAAGTAACTTAAGAAAGATAAAAGCTTGTTCTTGGGCCAAAAAGAACAGAAATGATTTATTTCTGTGCTGCCTTTTCCTATCATAAATGATAAGAATGCAGTTATCTATCATGTAGGTCATCGACAAATACATAAATTCATTAAAACCAATAATGTCCAGAAATGATTCCCGTCTGCAGTACCAAATGTTTCCTTGGAGATTTTAGAATTTCACTGAATATTTTAACCTGTATCTAGCTCCTGTGGTCAAATATGGGCTGTCCCCCAAGAACTCCTGAGCTAGTTTTGGTCTTCAGTTTGGTGGTAGAAAGGGGGTAGGAACTTTAGCAGCTGGAGCCTGGGAGATGGCCTTAGTCATCGGGTGATATGACTTCAGAAGGAATCAAGGAACTTCTCTGTAATCATAGAGTTAATTCTTAGGAAAATACGCTCCTTGAAATTCCCTCAGGCTGATGGTCTGACAATATGATCTCCCCTCTTCTGCCACTGTGATGCCACCTGCCATGGGTCTTTCATTAACGCTGAGCTGATAAAAATGCCATGCTTCTTAACCTCCAGAAGTGAGAGCAAAATACACCTTTTTGCTTTATAAACGTTCCCAGCCTTGTATGTTTGTTATAGTGAAAAAATGGACTTCTAAGCCATGAAAAATAATTTTTAAATGGCTAACAAATCAAATTATAAGAAAATTTGCATGATCACTTTTTTTTTAACACCACCTAAATATGGATTTTCTCATTTAGTTGCATGCCAGAAAGCTGTAGATTCTGTGGAGTTAGAAATTCACATAACATTTCTAGTTCAGTCTGACACATAGTAAGTGCTAAGGGTTTAATATCAGTCGTGTTTGCCAAAGTTCTGTATGTTAATGGGACTTGGTACTCAAAGGTGAGCTATTGAAAAATGAAGAAATCTTTCAATAGTGGGGCTGGAGGATTATTTAGGTCATTGGGAATGTGCCTTGAAAAGGGATTGTGGGAATGTACCCATCTTCTCTCTCTTGTTCAGTGAGAGATGTGACTTATTGTGTCTACACTGTGACACTATCCATTACCCTCATAAAAGTCCAAATAATAGAGCCAATTTCAGGCTCTGAACTATAAAAACAGTGAACTAAATACACAGATGTTCTTTATAAAATTAGTTGCCATGGATACTTACTTGTAGTAATACAATGCTTATAAATTCGGTAGAATTCTTAAAGCTATTTGTGGACCATGTGAACCCCTCTATCAACATTCAGAAATTTGAGAAGCTTAAAATGTTTTTTAAATCATTTAAATAGGTACTAGTCTGGTTTGTATCACTGTAATGAAATACTTGACTCCAGGTACTTATGACAAAGAAGAATTTTATTTGTTTGCTCTCCTGGAGACTTGAAGCTCAAACAGCACAGCACAGACCCTGGTGAGGATTGCCTGTGGCTGCATCACTCCTGCCTGATAGCAGCAAGAGGAGTATTTGCAGGCACTGATGCAGGAGCAAGACTGCATTTAAGCCAGGAATAGAACTAGGGTCCTACAATCCCTTCTTAGAACACAACCACCAGAGACCTAAGGATCTTTGACAAAATTCTACCTTTTAGAAGTGCCACTTCTTGTGAGTAGTACTGTGGTGGGACCATGCTTCCTTTATTTTATGTATTTGGTACAGAGTCTCACTATGCAGGTTGGACTCATAGTGATCCTCCTGTTTCAGCCTCCCCAATGCTTGGATTACAGGTATGCACCAACATGCCCTGTTTAGGTAGCCGGCTCAGTGTACCCCAACTGGGGCTGGCATGACATGAGGTGCCAGGGATTGAACATGGGTCTCTATTGCCAGGGAGATGCTTAGACTGCTGAGGTATTGCTCCAGCCCCATGCTTCTTTTAATACATGAACTTTTTAGAGGATACAAATCATGTTCAATCCATAGCACTATAATAAGATTTAATTTTTTTCTACCATTTCTTTAACCAATCCCTAACTATGTTCTGCTGTCTCAAGGATTATGCATAAGCTAGAAAAGTTTAATATTAATAGGAAAAAATTAATATTAATAGAAAACACTAGTAAGAACATCAGTAATCATAGACTGTTGAAGAATTAGAATTCACAGAGTTAGTTTAGAAAATTACTAGACAAATAAACAACTGGGAAAACTACTTGCAATATCTATATTCCCTGATAGAGGTGAAAGTAAGAATCAAGAGTATGTAACATATTCCCTAAAATATCCAGTTTAAAACTGGATAAAAGAATGCCAACAGTGTTCCAAATATACAGCAAATGTTTGAAATAAAGAAATCATTAAAGAAAAAATATATTTTCATTAATCAAAATATTCCCTTTCTCATTCATCACACTTGTCTCATTGCTCCTGCTGCTTCTGAGATAGTTCTGGAAGTTCTCTTTCATAAGTGTCTTTAAGAAGTGTAACTAAAACACAGTGAATTCTGATGTTGAGTGCCATTCTACAGAAAAGCAGACTTCTAAAAACATTGTGGTATGTCTGCATCCATATTAATAAACAGATACAGGACCCAGTCCTAGCCCAGGTCCGGTGAGTGTGCGGAGAGTTTCCTGCTACCGTGCGCCAGCGGGACCAGTCCCAGCCCAGGCGCAGCGTGGGC
>NW_004524619.1:848176-864499 GCF_000260255.1 Octodon degus | reverse complement strand
TTAACCACTAAGAAGAATATATGCAGTGTATTATTTGTTGAAACTGTCCTTCCGATTTGATTTGAAACTGTCTCATTGCTATCTGTTTGTCAATAAAACTTTGAAAAAAAATTAAAAAAAAATCAACAGATACAGGACCTTCCAACTTCAGGCTTTTCCTCAAAGTCAAAATGACCATGCAAAACAAAGGTTTTGAATCAATTCACGACACTAAGGCAGCCATGAAAGCCAAACTAAAGACAGGAAAGAGGACTCCTAGGACTGCTTCAGAAGAATGGGCAAGAGTGGTACATGCCTATAAGCCCAGCTCTTGGGAGGCTGAAAACAGGAGAATCACTATGAGTCCCATCTGTGTAGTGAGACCTTGTTGACCATATACCAAATACATTAAAAAAAAGAAGAATGATGATGAGATTTGAAGTGAAGTGTTTGAAGTAAAGGAGATTTTTCTGAAGGGATTAATAACAATGTATTTTTTACTGTATTCATTTTTCTAAAATTGAAACTTTTACCATATTTTTGTTTACCATAGCTCATATGAAGCAGCATCCAGGAAAAAAAATATGTCTGCTTCATTAAAAAGTGTTTAAGGGGCACAATGTTAGACTCAGCAGACATGAAGAAGTGGCTGTTAGATATATTGAAAAGCAAAAAGATATTGAGTAGCTGGTGTGGTAGTGTACACCTGTAATGCCAGCTCTAAGGATGGTAAGGAGAGGGAGGTAGATGCCAAGTTCATTTCCCATCCAGGTAACCTAGAGAGACCTGGTCTCAAAAAACTAAATAGGGCTTTGGATGCAGCTCCGTGGCCCACGGGCCTGCATGGCAAACACAAGGCCCTCAGTTTGACTCCCAATACTAAATAAATAAATAAATGGGCTAAGGATTTGATTCGCTTGCAGAACACTCATTTAGATTTTCAGGAGAGAGAGAGAGAGAGAGAGAGAGAGAGAGAGAGAGAGAGAGAGAGAGAGAGAGAGAGACTGTGTTCAAAGAAGATAGGATGGTAGCAATGGCTCATGAAGTAGAAAGTATCAGTAAAGATGGAATTTATAAAAACTAACCCAATCAATCTTAGAATATAAAATGTATAACAACTGAAACAGAAAATTCACTAGAATAGCTCTATAGAAGACTTGGCCTGACAGAAGAAAGAATCAGAAAGTATAAAACAGGTAAACAAGCATTATCCAATTAGAAGAACAGAAAAACAGAATGGAGGAAAAATGAATAAAGTGGCAGAAACCCTGGAAACATCATCAAGAAAACCAACATGTGTGCAAAGAGTGTCCAAAAGAGAAAGAAAAGAAGAAACAACCAAGAAATAATGACTAGTCCTTTCCAAATTGTAATTGCCTCTGCAAAAAGGAAGAATTAAGTTATATATCCAAAGTTAGCAAACTTCAAGTAGATTAACTACAAAGAAATCCATGGCTAGACACACCACTAGAAGAACCCAAAGACAATTTTAAAAGCGTAAGTCCTTCCTAAGTCAATTGTGAATAAGGTGACCACATTAAAATTAACAGATGACTGAAAAAAATTGAGACCAGAGGCAGAAGGTCAATATGAAGACAGACTAATACTTGGTAAAATAAAAAAATCCAAACAGAAATAAGAACTAGTAAATCACATATTTGAGTACATATAAAGATAAAGTAAAAATATATATGTATGTAAATATATGTTTATATGCTTTATAATACTTTTATAATACCACATTGTGGGGCTTATACAAAAATGAAAATATATGAAACTGTTAGGGTAAAGGCTGCATCAAGTGAATAAATCTATGTTAGATAATGTTTTCACATTTCACTAAAATTAACAGATCATGGGGACTGAAATGTTTTAGGATACTTTAAAAACTTATTTCAATAACTAAGAAATACGCACTTAGGGGTCTGGGGAGATAACTCAGTGATCTAAGCAGATGCCTGGCAAGCAATCAGGGGTTCCATCCCCAGCACCTTATGCCATTACAGCCCTGGAACCCCAGGCATGCTGTGTCTGCCCCAAGACTGGGCATGGTGGCACACACCTATAATGTCAGCACTGGGGAGGCTGAACAGGAGGATCACTATGAGTTTGACCTGCATAGCGAGACCGTATACCAAATAAAAAGAAAGGAAGAAATGAGAGAGAGAGAGAGAGAGAGAGAGAGAGAGAGAGAGAGAGAGAGAGAGAGAAAAGAAAGAAAGAAAGACTCAATTAGGAAATGAACAGGGCAGTGGAAATAGAATGAACAAATTTGAGTAGGTTAATAAAACATACATTTTAATATCAGATAAAAGATTACTGGGGAGAAGTAGAGACAAGAGGAACCACAAGTTAAAAAAAATTAAGCAGATTGGAAATGAAGGTTATTCATTAACCTAATAAAAAAAAAAAAAAAAAGGAAAGAAAAGGTCTGGCAAGACCCTGCAGGTGAGTACCTACCACAGGAACCCATTGCTAAGTATGCCCTGAAGGGAATTAGTTTCAACAAGAAAAGGAATTAAACATAAAAGATACCAACCTGCAGTGCTGGTAAGGATTTGTTTTAAAGTTGTTTAATTCCTTTATGAAAAACTGCTAATATTTCAGATTTGGATGAGACTAGAAAAAAAGGTCTGAAAATGCAATTCCATCAACAAGTTAAGAGAAGGGTCAGAGTTTTTATTAGGATATCCACTTAATCCAGACCTTTTGACTTCGTCTGTTGTCATTCTTTGCAGTTGAGTGGGGAATCCCATTGCTCTTTTGTGTTCTTTCTATTTGAAGTCCCTCCTGAACTTATGAAGATAATTTAAAACTTCAAAGCTCCTTGCTATTATTCCAACAGATATTTTTCCTACATCCCATACTCCATCAGATGGTCTTCGAAATTCTGATGAAGTAGCTCTTGTACCCACAGAGCTAGGCAGAGAAGTCACGGACATGGAGAAGTTCTGAATCCTTGGCCTTATCATTACTATTACCCTAAGGATTGGTATGAATTATTCTGTTACTGTTTTGGGGAGTTGTAGAAAGCCTTAGGGAAGTATATAACTTTTCTGGAACCCGGGGTTTACATGAATGGTCAGGAAAAAAAATGCTGGCATTCATAAAAATGGCAAGGAGTAGCTCCATAGCAGTATCTTCTCTCCTTCTGGGTCCTCTCATCGCATCATTCTTTTTACTCCTTTGTTATCATTTGCTTATGAGATGAAACATTCCTTCCTGGAAGTTGCCTGGTTCTCACCAGTCATTATGAACACCTGCTCAGGAGCTTTGAAGTGACTGGCCGACCTTAAATCTTGGTAGCATCACAAAAGCATATTGACTCAAAGAAGGCAGGATGTCAGCGTGGGCCAGTGCTATTCACACGAGGAGAACCCTCAAACACTATTTATAAATGCTTCCGACTCACTTTTTTTTGAGAATACTTACCTTCCCCTAAACAGGTGACCTTTCCTACCTATGTCCCACAGAGAACAAGAACTTACCTATGATAACAATTGCAGTTTTTATTATCTATGTTTAAGATAGTGTTTTGAAAACTGTATTTGTGCCATGCTGCTCTGCTGAAAAGGTATCAATGGCTGAAGTTTTTTTAAGTGGGAGAAATAAGCTCATTTGTGTTGAGTCGTTATTCTAGGCGAAGAATGTTGCATACAAGGGCCTTGACTTATATTTTTTGTTTGTTTGTTTGTTTGTTTTTCCTGACTTATAATGCTCAACTCTCAGTTATCTTGATTTTGCCATGGTGCAAAAGTGATATACACTTGGGAGAAATTATACTTCATATTTTCATCTTTTCACCTGCTAATGATTTGCCATACACAGCAATGTGCTTTTGATGCTCACAAAATCATCAGGATTAAACAGACTGATGCTCTGCACTATACTGAATTTCTAAGACATGATAGGCAGTAGCTTCAAAGTAATAAAAGATTTTTTGACTGAAAATTTCATCTTACAATAAAGTTTTCAGGATATAATTTCACTGTAACTTAAGGAACATATGTATTATTTAATCCTTTCAATAGTTCTATGAACAAAATGCATTTATCTACGGCTTATAGCCAAATTGACCAAATCTCATACAATTTAAATAACTTCCTTGATGGGGCTGGTGAGATGGCTCAGTGGTCTAAAGCACCTACTTGGAACAAGCTTGGCAAAGCAGAGGGACAGGGACCTCAGTTCAATCCCCAGCACCACATGCCAGCCAGCCCCATGGTGGGCTGAGCTGGCCACACACACACACACACACACACACACACACACACACACAAATAAATTAAAAATAAATAAATAAATAAATAACTTCCTTGGAACCATATAGTAAACCTCAAAGAGACTGAGGAGTGGAGTACCTAAACATATTCTTTATTTCTCTAGTGGACGCTAAGGTAATATATAATCACTGGGAAATTTTCAACAATAAATTGATCCAAAAATTCACCTTAGATTCCTAACAGTCACTAGGAATATGTAATTATGTAATGTAATATATAATTATGTAACGTTCCAGGGTTAAAGCAGAGGAGAGACAATAAGAATATAATCCTTTACACCAGTGTTACCCTATTCTTGTGAGGCAAATGTTGATAGAACCTTACATAAACATTCCTTAAAGTAAGCCTGCGATGTTAGTTTTACAAAGACTTTGCCTGTCACAATTCCGTTTGGTTATATAGTATATGTAGTTGAATTTCCCAGGAACAGACTCTGAGGTAGTTACGGAGCAGTTTATTAAAGCACACGCTTAGGATCAACACATTTAGAACAGAAAAGAAGACTGCAGAATAGCACAGTTGGTCCAAGGGGGAAAGTTATCAGGTGGTGAAGATTCAATAAAGGCTTCAATCAGTTCAGTCAATTTCATGTGAAGCCTTGAAGCTGCCCTGATTTAAGCCAAGAGGGCCAGGGCTTTATATATTTGCACCAGCCAGTCACTGAAAGACACGTGTCCTCTCCTCTGCAGAGGGCTGTGATCTTGGGCAAAAGATTATTTAAGAGGAATTCCTGGAAATCATCAGCAACTATAGACAGCCAGCTAGTGGACTCTCAGAGATTGTGAGGAAACAGCCTCATTTCTGAGAGAGGTTCACAATGGAGCAGAATAGCATCAACCATGTGTTACTAGTGAATGGCTCAGTCAGTTTTTAAATTCAGATCTGTCTGATTCTAAGCACATACTCCATGCTTTGTATTATTTTTCCTGTGGGAATGCAAAAAAGAACCACGCTTGTGATTATTATCAAAATTTCAAGCTTTCGAGCTGGACAGATAGCTCAGTGGACTAAAACACCTGCTTAGGCAGAGCACAGTGGCCGGAGTTTGATCCCCATTGTGACTTGCTGGCCCCATTCCCTGGGCATGCTGAGATGATGATTGAGACTGGGCAAAGTGGCACACACCTGTAATCCCAGCACTTGGGAGGCTGAAAACAGGAGGATCCCCACGAGCCTGATCTATGTAGTGAGACCCTGTGGACCCTGTAGACCCTGTACCAAATATATTTTAAAAAATCAAGCTTTCTAACCAGGCATCAGAGTACCTTGAAGAACAAAAATATATGTGACTGGTTGCTACAGTGAATGTTTTGTTTGGCAGCCAATTTATGAACTTTATCTGTGGAGGGCATGATACTCCAGCCCCTCCCATTGCCCACACACACTCTCTGAGCATAGCAAGTAATTGAACACAACCACTTTGGGAAACAAGCTCACGGTGGAGTCCATGCCAGGGCACTGTGGCAGGAGGTCCTGGAACCTTCGCTAATTTCTGGGAAGCATTCTGCAGAACGAGAGCAGGGTTCTCTTAGGGCCTTGCCTCCTATTTTGTGGGCCATTGACAACTTTGCAGTGAAATCTGGGCAGCTTTGCTCCACACTGGCTTTTGTTTTCCTATAGGCGGTCTCAGGGGACCACTATATTATATGTAAACCAAGGATAAGTTAATAGCAATCCTTTAATGTTTCTCCTGGTCATGAAAGGAAACCGAAAAGCTAGTGCTTTCTTCTAAACTATAATATCATAGAAAAATAAGTCTTCTTGACTCAGTAAGTAGTTTCCTTGACAAAAATAGCTTGCTTCAAGGCTCATGTACAGATTGATATTTGGGGAGGTATTCACACTGGGGCTCAACCCCATGAAGGACCTTTTGAGGAAACTTGCTGAATGTACCTTAAAATTATCCTATGGGGAAAAAATGGATACCTAGTAACATTTTTCTAGTGACTCTAATCTCCCATTGTGTAGTTGCTTCCCTTGGCAAAATTAATTCACACACACTGCCCACTCAGGCTCCAAAGGTTTTGGAGAAAATACCGAGGAAGAACAATAAAGAATCCACTGGGACACTGTCAGCCTACGTAGGAACTGTCCATCATGCCTGCTGCTCAAATCAGACATGGGCTGAGAGATTATGGTGCAGGACTCAATGGGTCTGCCATGGCCTGTGGTTATCCAAACAAGTACCTAGGAGGTTTTTAAGGAAGTAGCGTCACAGTCACAGAAGTGGAGAGGTGGTCGTCTTGGTGGTCAACTCCACTCTTCGATGCTTCTGCTTTCTGATTCCTATTTAAAAACTGTCTCTTCTTACCTGTACAAGAAAACAATGTCCTCTTTAGAAATTGTTTCTGAAAGGCATTATGAGATTCTTTTACTTCTGGCTTAATTTTCCAGGATGCAGGAATGATTTACCCAAACCACTGGGTAAGTGAAGGAGAAGGCATCTCTTCTCGTCCTCAGTAAATATCTAGGTCTTAAGAGGAGAGTAAAGGTCAGGAGTTTATGTGGCTTGGTATTGTCTACAAAACCATGGTGGTTTCTCCTGTGTGCCCAGGTTTTTAGTTAATTAACCTAATTACTTCTTTCCACAAAAAGCCAATTTCATCAAAAAGCATCATCTTGGTGACCTTTCCTTTTGTCCCTTGAAGTCAGCCTCTGGAAGTGAGCATTAACTTCTTTGTGTTTCTATGTCTTATGAGTAAATTCTCTGAGCTCATTATATGGTGAAAGGAACTTCCATGTCATAGTTTTTCAATCATTCTGGCAGTTGAGATACAACATTTCACTTCATTCTGATTTGCTGAAAATAATTCTGTACAGTGTGGAGAGAGAGCTAAACTCTATAAGCGGATGCTTTTCATTGCAAACCAATTGGCTGGTCTCCTACTTCTTGAAAAATTCTGATAACATTCATGCTTCTGGATTTCTCCCCTTCCTCCCTTTTTTGGCCGTTCCTCTGTGTTGAACCTTAAAATGTAATTTCACTGTGCGGAGAAAAGGCCGCCTTCATTGGCAGATGTCTAGAGAAGAAAAATAAAGATGACAATGTGCTTTGGGCTTCCTTTCTTTTAAATACAAAAAGTGTGTGCTTAAATAAAACGGGGTAGGTTCTAAAACAGAAATGCTAGCTACCCTTGCTTGTGCAATAAAGGACACAAATTTTCCTCTTTCACCACGTTTCTTTGTATGTTGTAAATGTATTCTCCCAGCATCCGTCTGAGTCACTGCTACTGCTAGCTTCAACTGCAGACCATGGTGCTGAGCCATGCCGGCAACTGATGCTACTTCCAGTTCACGTATGCAGTGATTCAATAGAGGAGCCAGGACTGAAGCCAGACTGTCTGACTTTAAAAGCAAGGGCTTGTTACCTAATACCCCATAATACCTCTTAGCTACTGTTCTCTCTGCAAGTCTTTCATGAGAATTCAGTGAGCACCTGTCACATTATACAGCGGTCCCTCGCTTATCGCGTTCCAGACCCTCCAGCGATGAGAGTCAGCGAAGTAGTGAAGGACTTTAGAAACCCTTCCTACACTCTCAAAGGTTTTCCCCACAGTTTTAAAACCACTTCTAATGTTCTTCACCATCTTCTAAACCCGTATACCTACATAATCTTGACAACATACGTGTGATGTGTGGTACTACAAAATCCAGCGATATAGCAAAAAATCCGCGACAGGTAATCTAAATCATTATTTTTGGAAAAATCCGCCGAACAGTGAGCCCTCAAAGGCGGGCAGCCAAACAGCGAGGTGCTACTATAATGCAGTTAATACTAACATTGTTTTTAAAACTGCTTCCAATTCTTTGAAAATTATCAATAAAGTGAGAAAATTTCTGCTGTGTATGATATTTGTACACAAGATCTAACTCCAGCAATCCTGATTTCTTTCACAAATCAGACTTCAAGGAGTAAGTGCCTGTGTGTTTCCTGTTACGTGACTTCAGTGTAACCTAAATAGGAAGGCTAAAACTTGGAGATTCATAGAAAATGTGAAATAATAGACATTTTAGTGATCTTTGAGCTGTTCACACTTTAAAATCACCAAAACCCTTCTCCAGCATGGCTAAATAGGCAAGCACACATCAGCCATTCTGTTAATTTTTTCTGCTTTCGAGATGTAATGAAGCTATAGAACACTAGATGGCAGCCTTGCCACATGCGCCCCCAGCCCAAGCGCGACTATTCAAATGAGAACTGTTCTTTTCTCAAAGTAGTAAGTATAAGAAGCTATAAATGCAAAACTGATAATGGGTCTACTTCTCTCATTCCCATATTAGGGGATAAGACCCATGGAAGAAGGAAGAACACGGAGGCAACAACATGGTTCTCTGCTCTCAGCTCAGTTGGTGTCAATAAAAATCAACCTTGAGATATTTTCCCCTGTGTGTCTAGGGAAGGTCACGTTCAGCTTCTGTCTATGGTTAGAATAATTGTAGGAAACTCTCTTAAAAAAAAAAAAACTCTCTTGGTGGGGTTCATCAGAGACACACTAATAGTTTATTTGCAATTATACACTAAAGTAAGTCAATTTCCCTATGCTCTTGCAGTGTAAGATTTATTTATAACCATATATGATTATAAGACTATAGATAAAATGTAAAATGGGCAGAGAGTGAGTGTGTGTGTGTGTGTGTGTGTGTGTGTGTGTGTTTCCTTGAGGAACGGACAGAAAAGTAAGTCTCAGTATCATTGGTATAGTCCTTTAGAATCACTGAATAGATCATCCTTCCCTTCACCCCAGCAACGCATCTTCTAAAGTTTATCCCTGCTAAACTCAGCCTGGGCTAAAGGTCCCACGCCAAAGTCTTCAGTGACTATGTGTTGGTCACACCTGAATGAGAACTCAAAAGATTAAGTGGAAAAAAGAAGTTCCCAGGGCCTGCAAGATAGCTCAGCAGATTAAGCATCTACTTAGGCAAGTGCAGGGACCAGGGTTTGATCCCAGCACCACCTGTTCTGCTGGCCCCACCCCAGGGCATGCTGAGCCAGCCACTGAGACCTGGTTTGGTGGTGCACGCCTGTAATCCCAGTGCTGAGGAGGCTGAGACAGGAGGATCACTACAAGTCCGAGCTGTGTAGTGAGACCCTGTACCAAATACATAAAAAAGAAAAAAAGGAAAGAATTTCCTATCTCATAGAATTCAGGAAGGCAAACAACCCAAGCATTCCACCGGGTGTACCCTAATCACATCGCCCTGTAAACATAAAGACTTTTTCAGGTGCTTAAATAATTAAGCAGGAATTTATTGGTTCTGGGAAAAACTACCACCTATGTACAATTGTGTGCTTTTGATAAATACATGCACTAAGCAGTATAAACTGTTCTAATGATTGGGCTACAACCAACTCCTATATTGGGAACTAAAAATAATGTTTATCTCTTTCATTTTCTTTTGGCCTCCCACAGTTTTAATCGGCTACTCCAAGTCAGATGATTACTGATATCCCAATTTATCCTACTACAACTATTTATTAAGAAAACACTAATTGTGATATGGCCTAGGCTCAGCAAGATAGCTCTGCTTTATTACTATTTTTTCTGTAGATAAAAACAAAAAGCATTCTTTAAAACCCTGTATTCTTCTCAACAAAACCTAGGTGAGCAATTTACACAGTTAATTAACAAAGACAATTGTTTCTGAAATGTCATCTTCAAATTATACTTATGAAACACAACAAAATCTAAATCCATAGGACAACATATTTTCAACTCATTTCATGAGAGGCTTTTTCATTATTTTATAGCTATAGCTGCTTTCCACTCCCCTTCCTTGTCTTTTAACAAAAATATGAGCTCCTTGGCATCAGTTACTAAGTAAGAACCAGAATATGAGTACATGTAGTAAAGGCATGGAATTCCTCACCGGTTACCTAGTAGATAATTTGAAACCTCAGAAAAGCATTATACACAGACTAGAGAAACGTTTGAAGATCCACAATACTTTCTGCTCTTTGTTTTACATGCCAGTCTATGAAATACCAGTCTAATTCTCTTTAAATAGGGGAAACTGAGATGTAAAGAAGTTGAGGGTCTTGTTTCACTAATATTTCTACTAATATTTCACTAATATTACTACTAATATTCCATTAGTGGTAATCATTCTAGAGCAAGGATTCAACTTTAGTTGCCCTGTATTAATGTCCCATTGCTAATAACTATCTGAACATTGTCTATTTTTGAAATTGAGCCTTATCTAACTGCTTGTTAAGTACTTAAAGCACAAGATTTGGTAAAGTGTTATAAAAACTGTTCTGTTCAGGGCAAGTAGTTATTTGTAACAGTGGCCCCATTGGCTATGTGTTTATGTGTTTACATTATATGAAGTTACTCTAATGCTTGAAAAACAAAGTCAAAATATTTTATTCTCTGCCTATGTAGTTGCAAATAAAGAAGCAAACCATATGATTGTTTATATTTGCTCTTGATTCTACGAAAATCACCTCGGGATGAAATTGTTAACTACAG
This sequence comes from Octodon degus, assembly GCF_000260255.1. Taxonomy (NCBI): domain Eukaryota; kingdom Metazoa; phylum Chordata; class Mammalia; order Rodentia; family Octodontidae; genus Octodon; species Octodon degus. The sequence goes on along the minus strand of NW_004524619.1, from coordinate 853,767 downwards.
GTGGCCCTGTAAAGTTCCATCCACTTCCACTCATGCTTGACTTCTATTATCTCTCAAGGTGAATGTAAAAATGAACCAACCTAGGGCGAAGGTCAAGGACAACCAGGGAAAGACATTGATGTCTGTGATCTGCTATGTGGAGGCGTCTGGAAGTAAGGCTTATTCTCCAAAGATCTAAGTCAAAACTCCATTAATAACTTATAATATATAATCAAATCAAATTTAATAATGTATTAACATAGTTACCTTCTATGGCTTTAAGTAGAATTTACTTCAGGTATGCAAGATTTTGATCAACATTGAATATTCCATTAGTAGTAATAATTATTAATAATTAGTATTAATAATTATTAACAGTATTTAATAACTCATACATATATTGATACACCAAAGAAGAAAACCATATATCAACAGATATCTAAGAGAGCTTTAGCAAAATTCAACACATATTCAACATGCATATTCCCCATAAACTAGGAATTATAAGAAACTGCCTTCATTTGATAAAGAATATGTACAACAAAATAAAACGAAATCTACTACTACCTACTCACTGATGAGAAGTTGGAAACTTTCTAAGATCAAAAAAAGACCTCAGTGAGTTTCTCATTGTTGTGACAAAATACTCAACACCCACAAGTTAAAGAAGGAAATGTTTATTTTAGTTCAAAGTTTGTAGAGGTTTTAGCCCACTGTTGGCTGGTTCCAAGACCGAGCAGCATGGCAGAGAGCCACTGCAGAGGAGAACTGTTCGTGCAGAAAGGCAGGAATCAGTCACCTTTCTTCTGCTTTCTCGTCTACTCATTCCAGGCTACAATCCTGTCTGTTGATTCCACCCACATCCTGGGTGGGTCTTGTTTCTTCAGTTAATCTATCACCCACACTAAGACCTATACTAAACCAACCAGTAGACTAACCTGGCACATATCCCTGATCCAGTCACTCCCCAGAGCTGCACCTACGAGCCTATGAGGATTTAAGGGAGCATGTAGACCTAAACCTTAACAGCAAGGAGCATCCCCCCCATACTTTCTTTAACAACATACTAGAAATCCTAGCTTATGTAATGAGACATGAAAAGAAAATAGAGGGGACACAAATTATGAGGTAAGGAACCTAGTTATCTTTCTTTAAAGAAAATGCAATGTGTGTGGAAAATTCAAAGGAACTGACAGAAAAGATTGCTGTAATATGCGAGCACAGCAATTTTATCTACAGGATAAATATTATGAAAGTCACACATTTTCCTACATGCTGGAATAGCATTCAAAAATTTAATATTTTGGTGCTGTGAAAGCCTAACAGGATATATCTAAAATTTAAAAGTGGAAATTTATGAAAGTTGATGAAAAAAATCACATAACTAAATAAGTGGACAGCTATTTCATGTTCACAGATAGGAAGACAATATGGTAAAGATTGTTTCTTCTCAATTTTATCTGTAGCTTCAATGTAATTCCAACAGCAGCGCAGGCACTAAGAAAATGATTCTAAAGTTTGCATGGAGACAAAAAGGCCTAGAGTAGCCAACACAATATTGACAGTGAAAAACAAATTTGAAGAGATGACACTACCTGATTTCAAACTTCACTAAAAGGGTTGGCGAGATAGCTCAGCGGACTAAGCACCTGCTTAGGCAAGTGCAGGGACTGGGGTTTGATCCCCAGTACCACATGTTGTGCTGACCCTACCCCTGAGGCATACTGAGCCAGAGATGGAGTCTGGGCTTGGTGGTGCACACCTGTAATCCCAACTGCTGGGGAGGCTTAAAAGAGGAGGATCACTATGAGTCTGAATTGCATAGTGAGATACTGTACAATAAATAAATAAATAAATAAATAAATAAAAATATATACACACACATATATATATGCACATATGTAATTTTAAAAACTTCACTAAAAAGTTATAATAATCAAGAGTATGGTATTGGCAAAAATATTCAATGGAACAATATCTCAGTTACTTTTCACTTATTGCTGGCACAGATACCCAACACTCAAGGAAAGAAGGAAAGGTTTATTTAGCTCACAGTTACTGGATGTTTCAGTCCATACTCTGCTATCTCCAAAGCAGATGACAGCAGTTCATGGCATCCAAGGACAGCGGAGAGCAGAGAGCAGAAGAAAGAGCAACAGTTGTGGCATCTCTCTAGCCTCTCTCCCTTCCTTCCACGCTGACTGCAAAGACTGGAGCTCTACCATGAAGACCAAGCTCCTCCGCAGTGGTGCAGCTGCAAAGATCGAGCTCTGCTGAAAGGGCACAGCTGTGAACTCCTCCAAGGAAGTGGAGCACAGAAGCCTTCCTCTACCCCTTTATCTACCCTGTAAGTGCTGAGTCACCCTGGGGCGGGACCTCCCTGCTCTAGGGGCGGGGCCTTAACGCCTTAGGGCATGGAATCACCAAGCAGATCCAGCCAAGCTTTGAACATCTCAAGTAGACACAATGCATCAACCACCACTATATATATTATGGAAAACAAAATGCAAACTAATGAAATCTATACACAAACCTTACACTTTTCATAAAAACTTACTCAAAATGGATGACCAAAAAATGTCAAAAAATTACAGAAGTCCTGAACCATATGAGAGAACCTACATGACTGGATATGGTGGTAAATTTTTAGATGTGATAAGAAAGGCATAAATCATGAATGATAAAAGTGATCATTTGGATTCTGTTAAAATTCACAATTACTTTGCAACAAAGAAACAGACCCTATTAAGATAATAAGAAGGCGAGACATAGTCTAAAAGTCAATATTTGTAAAAGACAGGTTTGATGAAGGACTTTTATCCAACATGTACAAAGAACTCCTGAACTTCAACAATAAGAAAATGAGTGACCCAATTGAAAAATGGGACAAAGTTGTTTTATTCTCTCAGTGATAATTTTCCTTCATGACAGAAAGCCCCAATTCATTGGGTACTCCTGTGTTACAGTGCCCAGTAATCTCATTCATTTGGATTCTTACATTAAAGTTGCTTGGGTAAATGACAAAGGTCTGGCATTCCTGTCACTTGAAAGGCACTCTCCCATAAGAGAAAGCACAACGCCCACACACCATCCTTCCCAGTCATGCTTTGCCACCCCTTGAGTCACAAGAGGCATCCACAAATTAATCAGTGAACAAGTAAGTGTAGTTTAATCTAGAACATTAAAATTCATTTTTTTCTTTGCTTCGAGAAAGCATTTTCAGTATGTACAAGATAATTTGCAGGCAGAAAGACCTTGTAAAGGAAAAGGACATCACTACGAATCCTTGCAAACAGAATTTTTAGCGTTATTAAGCAGGTTTAGATTCATGTGCTTGTTTTCATTTATGGCTCTGAGAATACAGCAAAGATATTTCATAAACACATGTTGCATTTTAACTATTTCAGTAATATAATGGCAAATATAAATAACTTTTAAGAAATGTAAAAAAATGACACCATCACTTTGATTGATATTAAGAATCCTGATGTGGTATTTGGCTCAGTGAGCTACATATTAGTTTCAACTGGTACATTTAACACCTCTTAGTGTCACTGGAAAATTGCTTCCTTTCTGAATAACTATAGAATGAGCTTGTGTTGTTTCAGTCGAGAGTCAAGAAAATGCTAATGTAGTCTCTTTAGCACAGAAAGAATATGTTTCCTAGAGTCTAAACAGTCAGGCTTCCCCTTTTGAACTGTAATTTTTGGTCGATATTTTCCCCAAGCTAACTTTTCTGTGTCTTCTTGATTTTAAGGCAAAGTTCAGCCATCTCCCAGCTTCCTCCCATCTATAAAGAATATAATTAAATGTAAAAAGAGGAGGGAAAAGCATTTCTCACATACTGAGGATAACCCCAATCTTGGAACAATTGCAAGTCTGCCTCCGAAGACTTGATTACCGCCTTATTGCTTGTCTGGTCCAGTCTGTCCACAAAAGCAGTCCCAAAGTTTATTGCTAATTTATCTTAATTTTTAATTCCAATAGTCTTTCTAATCAGAGAGCCTCCTCTGACATGACTTCATATCAATAGAGTTAGGTAAAATGAAGTATCTTTTATCCTTGGTTTCTGGAGTGTGCCCTCATATTATGTGGTGGCCAAGGACCCATTGTTTCTGATTATCTTTTGCAGAGGAGAACTCAGAGTCTGAGAAGCTCTAATTTTAATCATTTTATCTCAAAGCCACACAAGAAACAAATTCCAGAGCCAGTACAGGAGACTAGGTCCACCAGCTTTTTGTTTCTGATTTCAAACTTGAGTAAGTATGAGAATCCCTCGAAAGGAGGTGGAGTTTCCATAGCTAAGCTTGACAGTCAGAGTTCCTGATCCAGGCCTGAGGTAGGAGCAAGTATTTGCATTTCAAATAATCGCCAGGACTGCTGGTGCTGATCTGAGAACCACACTGCTGGTCTGGAACAGGCCCCGTGATAGTCACAGACCCCTCATAGCAGATCCAGGCTCAGACTAATTCCATAAAATAGAGACAGCTATGCAATAAAAAGGGAAGGGACTATTACTAAAGGATCTTTAGTCCTGCCACCTCTCTTCTGACCTCTTCCTGTGAAGTCCAGAGTTCAACATTACTGTGGTCTCACAGTGATGTCCTGAGATGGAAATGCGGGAAGCCAGGGTTTGTGTAGAGAGCAGACTCTGTGGGCCGTGTGTTTAGAAAACGCATTTGTAGAGTCTGATCATTTTAGTGTACTCTGTTGATTTCATGACGTACTGTTCTCTCTGCAGGCTTTCTGCATCTGACCTCCACAGGAAACTCCAGCCTGACTCTGAGAATGAGATAAATCTTATTTTTAGCATTCACCATTTGCCACCACTAAATGTGTTTGATTTTGCTTTAGATTTAAATATAAATTTATTAAAAGAAAAAACCCACTGAGACCAAAGGAAAAACAAACCAACCTGCATGTGTTTGGAAAGTATTGTCTTACTAAAAGAGCAATTCTGGCTCAAATATTCTTAAAATATTCTTCAGAGAAATGTACTATGATTTTACAAAGTCACTTAAATTTGAATTCTATAATACTCTAGCATAATGAAACACTTGCTATGTACCAGGCAATGATTTATTAAATATTTTCACACATATATACATACATTAACTAGTGCATGACAACTTTTTCTTTTTTCTTTTCTTTCTTTTGTTTTCAAGACAAGGTTTTGCTCTGCAGTTCAGGCTAGCCTTGAGCTCACTTTGTAAGCCAGACTGCTCTTTTTTTTTTTTTGGTGGAACCAGGGATTGAACTCAGGCCCTTCTGCTTGCCAGGGAAGCACTTATTCCACTGAGCCATCTCCCCGGCCCCTGCATGACAACTTTTTTAAAGAACAGAAGTTGTCCAAGAATGAGGATGGAAGAATTGTATATGGAAGGAACATATTCTAGAAAGTAAAAAATATATCATCGCACAACAGAGAAGAGCTCAGTGAATGATTCTAGTTGTGGGTGTGAAGTAGAGGTGGACAGAGAAGCAAACGGTTAATGGTAGAGTGTGTTCTGACAGAAGGGGAAGTCTGTGGCACAGGGGCCCGTGGTTCGATTCCCAGGCCTGTCGTGCTGGCTCTGCCCCTGGAGCGCTCTGAGATGGCAATTGAGACTGGG
>NW_004524619.1:842634-847621 GCF_000260255.1 Octodon degus | reverse complement strand
TTGTAAGCAAAAATTTGATAACATTTTAGAAAAATAAATGACTTGAGAAGTCCTTATGTTAACTTTAAAACAATCAGACATAAAAGTTGTAATAATTTCAAAATGCTAAAAATACTAATCAATGAAAAGCTTACAAAGGAAATCCCGGGACATAACTAATTTTTTTCCCAGAATGTTCTATCAAATCTTCAAGGTATATATAACTTGAATCTTATAGAATTAATTATATGAGAAAATATAAATGGGATGTCCAAATTGGCACAGCCCAAGGGGTCAACCCAGCCCTGTACTGGGTACAGTTTTCTGATACAAGAACACACAGAAGCTGGCCCTTAGAATTGATCCCCTAGCACCTGATATCAATCTGCTAGCATAGAGAAGATAATCAAGGGAGACCACCTGGATCAGTGATCAAAGCCATAGAACAAGGGCAGTACCTGACTTCGGGTCCACCGCCTTCTTGTTCCTGCAGTGGTCTGCTCTGCTTTCAGGACATAGCTTATGTTTTTCAAAGGGCACTTTAGCTCCTGGGCACTTCGTTGGTGCTTCTGCCCCCTTATGTTCTTATTTCTGCCCTAAAAGAAGCTGTGATCACCCACATCCATCCATTTTCCTTACCAAGTCATTGGTCAGGACAAATGAGAGCCTGGAATACGCCGCCAGTCTCTACCCCCTCTGACAATAGCACAGTAATGTGGAACAAAGATACATCCTGTCCAGCTTGATGTGAGTCACAGTATTAACAGATTACAGGAAAAATTGTGATTATCTGAGTAGATGCAGAAAGACAGTATTAACTCATCAAAAATTTTCTGAATTTGCTTAACCTGATGAGTGCAGACAGGGCTGCTCGTCTACTTAGGACCCACGATCCCCTTCTTTCTTAGTGCAATAATCTCAATTTTAGGGAATATCAGTGTGGCCTGCAAAGCCCCCTAATTTCTTTGACTGATTGTCCATTTTCCATGAAATGTGAGGACAAGGGCTTTTTGAGGCTTCTGAGAAAGCTTCTGAATTTCATTCCTTCCCTGCTCCCCTTTCTTCCAGAATTCTTATTCCTTGAACAGTTGCTGTCATGGCTGTGACTCCAGAAGCCTTTTGAAGTCATTAAATAATATTAAGGCTTGGAGGAGAAAGATTAAAAAGTTACATTTCTGATGGTTTTCTGGAGCTGTATTCTTTCCTTGAACTGCTTCTGTAATAGCCCTTCAAGTAGAAAAACTACTTTCATTTTGCAATTTCTAAAAATTTCATGATAGCTTTGAACTAGAAGTAATTCTGATATAAAATTTACTTTTTGCAAAAAAAAGAACAGGAAGAAAGAATGAGGAAACCTGAAAACCTGTGGAATATTCATCACATTTAAGACTGACAATGAAATTACTAATTTTATAGAGTTAAAATCAGAATCAAAGAAGAATATCTATTATTTGTGCTTCTAATAAACTGTACTAGAAAATCTGGACAGTTAATAAAAAATTAGATTTAAAAATAAAAGTATAACATAAAGAACATAGAATTAAATAATTTTTTTGAAAAAGAAACCTGGCAATTGCAAATAGATGATATTATTATACAGAATAACAAAAATCTACAAATAAATTGTAATTAAGAAAACAATTTAGCAATATTGCTCGATTAAAACTCTATTTTAAAAAATCCACTTAATTTCTGTACACCAGGGCTAAGTTCAAAAATTTAATAGAAAGTAACATAAAATAAATGGAACTTAAAAATAAATCTAACAAAACTTTAATAATTTTCTGGAAAAAATTAGAACATCTTGTTGTTTTACATTATTGGAAATTTTAAGTAATGAAACAGCACACCATCTTATAGACAGGAAGGCAATATGAAAATGATCCTTTCTTCACCCTGATCTGTAGATAATTGTAATTCTAATAAAATTTCCAACATTTTATTGAGCTTAACCAAAAATTCTATATATAAATGGAAAAACAAAAGACCAAGAAAGGTAAACTAAAGATAAAGAATAGCATGAGAAATCATTGTACTTAGAACATGATAATTTTCAAGCTATAAATGAGCAACGTAATGGAAAAAAATCAATGAAACAAAATAATATACAAATGACAACTTGTTCTATGCTATAACTGGCATTTTACATCAGTGAGACTAATTAAAAATCGTAATGGAAAAAAAGGGGAGGCGGGAAGATGGTTCAGTAGAATAAGCACTTCCCTGGCAAGTGCAAGGGTCTGAGTTCAATCTCTGGTACGCAAGAAAAAAAAAATGTAATGGAATAAAAACAAATAAATAAAATAAAATACATTAAATGTTTAAGTGTCGAATACTTTTAGTGTTTACAGGAGACAATAAAGTGAAAAGCATGATCTCAGGATGAAGACATAATTTTTATAAAAAATATAACTCAGAAAAACACCCTGAACATCATAGACACTTGAAATTACAGTGAAATACTTCTTTAAAGATCCTGCAAAGATGGAAGAGACAAGCTCTAAGTGGAGCTCTAGGAAGTCATTATATGGATGTGTTCAGGTTTTGAGTCTTACGTGCCTGTGTGTGTCCTGAGATTAAACCTGGCAAGTCCCCCATGCTAAGCGTGTGCCGGGCCTGTGACCTACGTCCCCAGCTCCTACCAGATGTATTCAGATCTTTGTCATTCATCCACATGAGGACCTATTAGCTGAGACGAACACAAGACTCAGGAGTCTGAGTACCAGTTTGAGATCCTGGCTGACCTAGAGCAATGTGATGGACAGGCTTACTGTAAATCAAGTCTTACGTGTCCTTACTCTCAGGAGCTCCTTCCATGGCACTGAGTAGGAGAGGAGGCCATACACTTTATTACATTGTTCCAAGTATCAGCTTTTCTTTCCACTCTAGGTCATCGTGTCTTCACGCACAGTGTGTGCACAAGGGAATAGCCTCATGTGTCCTACCCAACCCCAGCCTGCCACGCTGAGGATTCCTCCCGCCCATGTACCACCGACTGGGCCACTTTGTAACTGCTTCCTTTCCAGATGGTTGGGACACAACATTCCCTTTCCAGAATGCCTTGTAATGCTGACAGAGAGTGCAGGGCTGCTGGGAGAAGCCTTGGAAAGAGTTGTTTGAAGATGAGTCTCCTTTCATCCTTATGGCTCCACTTTTAAAATTTCCTTTGAGAAGACTAAGCAAGTTATTTGACTAGTTTAGTCTAATGCAGGTTAAATGGAAGGGAAATAACATCATAAGATTGTGAGGCATAAAAAACGAATTATAAAAAGTAAAGCCATATCAATATGCTGAGCTGTAAAAGGCTTAAGTCAACAACTTCTGACATTGCCAGTCTTATGGAAAACCCACTACTATCATGGACTACTGGGCTAGTTTGAAATATTTTGCTGAGTTCACACACCTATAATATTTAAATGACAAAACTAAACAAAAAGGGATACAAATGAACAAGCATTTTGTATCTGTATATTCAAAATAGTTAGGATAGATATATAGCTACATTCTCTCAATTCAATGAATAGGAAAGCGCTGGAGAGATGGCTCAGTGGTCTAAAGCACCTACTTGGAACAAGCTTGGCAAAACACAGGGACCGCGGTTGGATCCCCCAGCACCACATGCCAGCCAGCCGTGCCCCCTGGTGGGCTGAGCTGGCCACACACACACACACACACACACACACACACACAGACAGAATGTTAAAAAAAGAGTATTTCAATAAATAGGAAGATTTGTTCTAATAGTGTTCGTGGACAGGATATCATGTCTGCATCTTGTGCAATGAATAGCCACTAAGACAACAATATGCAATGTATTAATTATTGAAACTGCCCTACTAATTGGATTTGAAACTGTCTTATTGCTATTTGTTTCTCAATAAAATTATGGAAAAAATAAAAAAGAAATCAAAGAGATATTAGATTTTACAAAGTTTTGAAGATTTTGTTTAATGTATAAGAAAGTTCCATTTCTATTCCTCCAATGTTAGGTGAAATGTGGGTCTAATGCAAAGTAACTGAAGAAAGGACTGAATAAATTTATAAATTGTTTAATAACTTAAAAAAAAGAACAACTCATAGCGATCCTTTTGTCACATTCTTCCCAGTGCTGGGATTACAGGCATGTGCCACCATGTTGGAGGACACTTTTTAAACGTATTCTTACAGGGTCCCACTCCATAGCTCGGACTCATAGTGATCCTCCTGTTTTCAACCTGGAGGGTATACAGGTGTGTGCTGCTACGCCTGGTCTTGGTGGCTGGTTCAGCATATCTGGGGATGGGGCCAGCGTGGTGGCGGGCTTTTTTTTTTTTTTTCTTTTGGTGGAACCAGGCATTAAACTCAGACCCTTGCACTTACCAGGGAAGCACTTATTCCACTAAGCCATCTCCCTGGCCCCTGGAGGGCATTTTTAATTAAATGTTTCTTCGTTATCTAGTACTCAGAATTTTACAATGAATTTATCATCCTCACAAACTACTTCCGAACCCAATTTGTACCTTCCTTCTGTGACGGCCTTCCAGTTGGCTGTACAAGTACACTGAAAGTCCTTTTGATGTATGTTTGGAAATGATGTTAACAATAAATCTAATCTCATGTCAATCAAAAAAATTTAAAAAAATAAAATTGTGAGATAAATATTGTATTTTTCTTTCTCTTCTTCTTCTTCTTCTTCTTCTTCTTCTTCTTCTTCTTCTTCTTCTTCTTCTTCTTCTTCTTCTTCTTCAAAATTTATTTGGTATAGGGTCTCACTGAGCAGCTCAGACTCGTAGTGATCCTCCTGTTTTCAGTCTCCCCAGCACTGGGATTACAGGCATGTACCACTAAGCCCAGACTCTGTAGCTGGCTCAGCCCACCCTGGGAACGAAGCTGCTATGGTGCATGGTATTGGATTCAAACCACATTCCCTGCACTTGACTAAACAGGTACTTAGTCCACTGAGCTACCTTGCTGGCCCTTTATTTTTTTCATAATCAAAGGGAAAATGAATGCATTGCCTGGAAAGTGC
>NW_004524619.1:811373-818540 GCF_000260255.1 Octodon degus | reverse complement strand
ATCAATACTTGATGAAAAATACCTGTTCCATATTATGCCTAAGATGTTTGATATGCAGACAGATAGTGAGGTTAAGCTTAACATCCTAAGTTGTATGGTAATAACAATAAGCTTGTCTTCTGGATGGTTAACAACCTAAGTTTGCAGACTCTTTTAGAATATTTTGTTTCTCAATAAAATTATGAAAAAAATAGAATATCATGTCCGCATCTTGTACAGCAATTAACCACTAGGAAGAATGTATGCAATGTGTTAATTATTGAATCTGTCTTACCAATTTGGTTTGAAACTGTCTCATTGCTATTTGTTTCTCAATAAAATTATGGGAAAAAAAAGAAATGCAACATAAATTTTATGCTTATTCCTTGTGACTTCTAATCCTGATTGGCCAACTTCATTAGATTAAAAAATGCCTAGTAGATGACTATAGCATGCTTGAAAACGTGTCTGGGTGGATCACGAAGCATGTCGATTCCTCTGGGTACCATTTTCCTGCTCTTCTTTCTGTGTTCTGTGAATGAAGTAGCTTTGGGCTGCCACCTTTCCATCATGAGATTTCTGTGTTGAAAATTACTGACCAGATACTGAATCGCCTGAAAACTTGAAGTGAATTAAACTTTACTTCCTTTCAACTGTGTCAGTTATTGTGTCCAACATTGGAAAAACTGACCAATACATAATTTACTAATGTCATAATATGTCTACATCACTTTTATTAGTTATGTATTCATAATTAATATAAAGTTCCTTCAGTCTGAAGCCTTACTGTCATAAGAAATAAAATATTTAAATTTATATGAGTAGTTTTTTAAAGACTGTTGATCAGTTCAAACCTTTCAAACATAAAATTTATTTAAAGATAAAATTTTATAAGGGACATGGAATTGAAACTTTAATTGAAAAAAGAAAGAGGAAATATGGAGAAGTTTCCAACTGCTAAAGAAAATCTTGTTTGTATGTATTTCCAAGGACAATAGTGGGTATCAAATTGCTTTTAGATTTTTTTTACCTACTCTATAAAAACAACATAGCAAAATTCCAGTGCATTAGAAAATATAATATCTATTAATTATTTAAATATATATTGAAATTTCTTTAGGTATCAAGGTGAACTATGCGATATGATCCAGTATTTTCTAAAATCACAGTATGCAATAATAACTTCAAAGCTCCCCCAAATCATCACTGTTCATCCACATCTGCCTCTTCTATCTCCACCTGCATAATATGGAATAATAATATTAGTTAATTCATAATTTTTTAAAGTTAAAAAGGTAACTATATATTATAAATTATGAAGTAGTACAATGATTTCTTTTTATTCATGATTGTTTTTACTTATGAATTTCTTTAATCAAAAATATTTCTTAGTCAAAATAATCTTAAACAAAAGTAATATTTTTAATCAAAATATAGCTACACTGTAACAGGTACTCTTAGTTCTGCAGGTTCAAAGATGAAATAAAGGGGGAGCATTCACTTCACAATCTTACGTTTTAGTAGCACTCCCAGAATACACTCGACAAATGAACAAAGTGAGATAACTGCAGGGGGTGCTAAGTGTTAGCAAAGGAGGACTAGTCGACGCTTCAACTATTGCCAAACTTTTGCTGTATAGGTTTGAAAGAAAAGAGCAGTGCCTTCTCTCCATGGAGTACTTCTTTCATGATGTTCTAGACAGGCTGGATCCTCACAGTGGTCTGCCTCCCATCAGCCCAACGTTGTAGTTCAGCATGCTCCCCTGTGTTCTTTATGTTCTGGCCATGCTAATCTTCTTACTGAACCTTGAGCACCCCAAGTGTGTTCCAGCCCTACAGTGTGTGTACTAGCTGGTCCTTCCTCTGAAGTGCTCTATTAATATGAGCATGGATATCTTCCTCCTTCCCTGCCTTCTCTTCCTTACAGTTAATCTTTTAAATAAAAACTACTTTCACCATCCTGTTTAAAATTATATATTATCTCCCTTTTCCTCCTGTGCTGTTTCACTAATCTGCTTTACTCTATTTTCCAACCTTAGGACTGATCACATTCTAAAAATTGTGTTTTCTCTGTCTGTCTCTGTCTCTGTCTCTCTCTCTCTCTGTCTCTCTCTCTTTCTGTATATATACATATATATATAGCTTTTCTTATATATACATTATATAAAATCTATTATTTCTAGTCTGCTTTTTCTAGAATGTAAACTGTACAAAGGAAGAGGTCCCTGGAACTCTGACTCACTAATGCAATGCAGCTCCTAACAGAAGTTGAGTTAATTGGCATGTTCTCCAGCCAATATTAATTATTTTTGCTATTGCCATCTATTAGAATCCTGAAATCAACTAAATGAGGTAGATGTGTGGCAAGCAACTCAAAACTGAACGGGTGAGTATACTACACTGCCTACCTTGTGTCATTTCTCACTGTTCAGTGGTTTAGCAGTTCAGGCCTGTCTCAGCAAGGTATGAATGCTCTCTTACTCGTCTTGGCTTTAGCTGGTGTACAGGCTAGGCTGAAATCTTCAAGAAGGCTCTACTGAGTTATCTGGTGCCTCAGTATTCCCTATGTGTCCTCTCTCTCTCACTATATGTTCTTTTTTCCACCTAAACACTTTGCCTAAGCCTCGTGATAACAAGGCTTTCTGACCATCAGACTTCCAAAGGTGTATTACTTGGACTGGCTCAGAGTCATTTTTCTCTACAGTCTTTTGGTAAAAGGAGTTGGCAAGTCTGGTCTACATCCAAGGGAGGAAGACAGAGTACATAGCTCTTGGTTAAAGGAGTAGCATGCTTGTACAGGCAGACGTGGAAGGGTGACATGCTACTTAGGAGACTATCAATGGCAATTGCTAATGTTTTTCAGATGAGAAATTATAGCTCTAAGGCAATAGACTGACAAATAGTTGACAAGGATGTGGGCCACAACTCATGAATAAGATTCATGAATAAAATTTTTAGAAGGAGAAAAGACACATGGCCCTAGGGAGGAAAAGGTAAGGGCTCTGGGACCCTACTCTCACTTCAAGCAGAAGTGCACAACCTCAAATTATTATATACATTGCACTTCCACTTAAATTTTATTTGAATAAAGGATTCCGCAGATTTAAGACCCAAAAGGTGCAAAATAATTAATGATGCATCTCAATTTTGGGATGGAGTTGACTCCTGTTAAATCCGTTGTAAATTGAAAACATTGTAAGTCAAAAGAGCAGTTAACATCTAACTTTCTGAGCATGACAACTTAACAACCCAGGATGATGTTAGTATCAGTTGCTTCCCCATGGGATTCCGTAGTTAGGAGGGAGCCATGGCTAAGCACTGCGACTCAGCATTACAAGAGAGTAGCATAGGCATCTTACCCACCTGAGAAAAGATCAAAATTCAAAACATGAAGTGTGTTTCCTACTTTTTATATCATTTTCACAGCATCAAAATGTCTAAAATTATAAGACAAACTACTATAAGTCATAAACCAACTATATATAATACAAAAATTATTTTTTTTATTTTTTGGAAGAACTGGGATTGAACTCAGGCCCTTGCACTTGCCAGGCAAGCCCTCATTCTACTGAGCCATCTCTCTGGCCCACAAAAACGAATTTATATCTCTACGAATAAAAATTTCCTTTATGCAAATGAGAAATTAAATAAAACTATTTTACTATCAGTGCATAAAGATTTCTAACACATCTGTTTAAAAATATGCAAGTCTTGTTTTATAATTGTTGTCATTATTTTGAGTAAAAAGATAAATCTTAGTATAGGGCACCATTTCAAAAAGATATTTTATGAATCAAAGGCAATGCTTATGGTTTTACAATACTAGGCACTTTTTAAGATTCTCTTTGAGATCTTTTGATATTCTATAATGAGTGATATATCTAACCTCCAGGTGGTAGTAAAACAACATTTCTACTGTTCCTACTATGTTCTTTTTTTTTTAAGCTCATGTATCTGATTTATTTCACTTAGTATTATCATCAGAAGGTGCAGTCATTTACGTATGCATGCTACAAGTTTATCCTTAGCTATGGAAAAGTAGTATTCCATTATGTATAACTACCATATTTTCTTTATTTCTTTAAAATAATTTTATTGAGAAACAAATAGCAAAGAGACAGTTTCAAAACAGATTGGTAGGACAGTTGCAATAATTAATACACTGCATATTGTTGTCTTATTGGTTATTCATTGTACAAGTTGCAGACAGGATACCCCGTCCACAGACACTATTAGAACAAATCTTTCTATTCATTGAATTAAGAGAATGCAGCTGTATATCTATCCTAACTATTTTGAATATACAGATACAAATGGTCCTTCATTTGTATCCCTTTTTTGTTTAGTTTTGTTAGAGATGCGTAATACATTGTCATTTAAATATAGGTGCATGAATTCAGCAAAATATTCCAACATAGTCCAGTGGTCAGTAATAGTAGTGGGTTTTCTGTAAGACTGGCAATGTCAGAAGTTGTTGACTTCAGACTTTTACAGCTCAGCATATGAATATGGCTTTACTTTTTATACTTTGTTTTTATACTTTTCTGCTGGATGGTTAAGGCCAAAACAACGCAAGACCTATATAATAAGAAATGTAGCTTTTGTATCTGATAAGGTCAGTCAAATCCCCTCAGGATTTATCCTGAAACCCTTTGAATGAATATAATTTGAAAAAAAAATTTAGTATAGTTAGTGGACATCTTGAATTTTGTGCAAACTTGGAACAAGTCTCTTTCTTTTTTTCTTTCTTTCTCTTTCTTTCTTTCTTTCTTTCTTTCTTTCTTTCTTTCTTTCTTTCTTTCTTTCTTTCTTCCTTCCTTCCTTCCTTTCTTCCTTTCTTCCTTTCTTTCCCTCTATTTTTTAGTGGTGGTATTGGGACTTGAAGAAGCCAGGGCTATACAGTAAGCTGTGTCCGTAACCCTATTGTAGTGTTTGGTTGATTGTGTCAACCTGAGAAGCTAAGAGCTTAACAAAATCAGCTCAGCAATTCCACATGCCAGAGTGTGGAGGCCACACTCTAGGGTGACTCATCACTTAAGGGAGAATGAGGAAGGACAGAGGGGCCCATCTTCCTCTGAGGAGCTCCAGTCTTCGCAGTAAGCTTGGATGTCCTCTCCCGGCTTGAGCACAGACTCCTGGCTTCTGCTTTGGATCCTTCAGCCTTCTGGTGTAGATTCATCAGCCTTCCATCATAGACCCATCGGCCTCCTGATACGGACTTGCACAGAACACTGCAGTGAGCTCCAGACCTTGGACTGAATCCTGCAGTCTTCAGTGAGCAGGCACCACTCTGCACACTTCCTCATCTGACTCCAGCTGATTATTGTAAGCCAATCTTGGGATTTCTTATACACTTGTACATCTTGTGTTATATCTGCACCTCTAGTAAAACTCTGACTGATACACCTATTTATTTATTTATTACAGGATCTCACTAACTAGCTTATGTGCACAGACTGAAGTTTGGATTCTTCTGACTGCATCTCAGATTTCTGGGCTTACAGGCTTGCACTACCATGTCAAGTTTATTGTAACTTGTTATAACTTTTTTGTCACAATATTGTGAATACTAGTAGAAAAAGTGGCGAATATTGGTGCTACCATTCCTTGTCAAGAGGAGTGCTACTCTGCTTGTCAGGTGCAAGGGCCAGGGTTCTATCCTCTAGTACCAAAAACAAAAAAGGAGGAGCACCACTTTTCTTTCTTTATGTGTTGCATTTCAGCACAAGAGTTTAATAGAAGAAAACGGTCTACTGCAAAACATGAGGAACATTTTCAAATCTATTTTACTAAGTGTGCTTTTGGCATTGAAGTTCACTTACCAAGTTTATGATTTTCAGGCAATCAAGAAATTCCTTTGCCAACATCTATAGTCAACAGGACTTGATAGGATTTGATAATTTGTGAATGTTCTTGGCAAAAATGATGTCACGTGGACACAGGCAACACAAGGAACGATGAACAACCTTTCTCATATATTGCTAATCCAGTGGTATAAGCATTTTGCTCTACTATAATTATTTTTTTTAGGATCTCTGGACAGTAGTTGAGATTATCACAACTTCTCTAGAAAAATTATTTAATTTCTAGAGCTGCTTTAGCAATCATACAAGAAATTTCCAACTGAGTAATCAGTGGAGGACAAGAATGACTGGCTTATCTGAATCAAAAACCACTTGAGAATAATGACTATCCCAATGTTTCATTTGCCACAGCTTCAATTAAATTAAAAATTAATTCTACCTCCTTAACTACTTTTATTTTGTTTGAACCTACAGCTTAGTTTCAAAACATACTGTCAGTATTTAAAAAATAAATTCATTTTTGTTTCTGAGTAAGACACTGAAAATCCTAGGTTCAATGCAATGTTTTCTGGATTGGAAAAAAAAAAAGGACACAACAAGTACAGCAAGCACTGCCAAGTCACAGAGAAAACAGCTCCTTGCAGAATTGGTTTGACGTTGACAGCTGATAGACACTGCATCTCAACACCATAGTCTCTTGTAAACTGAAGATAAACAACTTCCAGCAACCAAGGGCTGAGGTCTTGAAATACTAGTGGGAAAAGAAATCTATCTATGTACCTAAGCAGATGGTTTAGACAACTGTACTGTGCATTTCTGCTGGTCTATGGAAAGGAACAGTTAATGCTTAATTTGTTTTGTCTCCTTTTTAAAATTGTTTCCCCTTTTTTCCCTCTTAATTTCTTATATATTTCTTTCTTCTTCCAATTTTGCATGCATAATCTGTGTTGGTGGTATAGTGGTGAGCATAGCTGCCTTCCAATTTTGCATGTATATATCTGGTAATGGGAACAGTTAGTTGGAAGGCAATGCTGTGCATTACAACAAGTACTGTGAAATTCGTATTGTTTTGTTAAGTGAAATTCTGTATCACTTGTATTTTTTTTCTGCTTTCATAACATTTTGTATTCTCTTTAAAAATAAAAAGCAATTTAAAAATAAAAATAGAAGAAATACATAGGTACCAAAGTTCTAGTATCTTCAACTTCCAGGCAAATCAGACACAGGACTGGATTCAATAAAAAAACTTTGGAACCCACACATGGTCTCTTTGTGAACTTCCAAATAATCGCTAAAATCATTGAAGTATGTCAGTGAACTGATTTTCTTTCTTTCTTTCTTTCTTTCTTTCTTTCTTTCTTTCTTTCTTTCTTTCTTTCTTTCTT
>NW_004524619.1:807481-811273 GCF_000260255.1 Octodon degus | reverse complement strand
TGCACTACCACACCTGGACTTGGTCACCAGCTTGGTGCATGGCATGCAGGACTGGGAATCGAACCCTGCTTCCTGTGCTTGCCAAAGCAGGCATTTAGTCCTCTAACTATCTCGCTGGCCTGATTTTCTTGTTTTTACTATTGGCAAGTAAATACTAAGTAAATAGGATTAGTACTATGTGATAGTTATAATTTACAAAACTATTATATATTTTATGAAAATCTAGCAGAGGGCAATTCCATGCCTGCAAATAAATGAATAAATAAATAAGAAATGTTATCTTGATTTTATCATTATACATTGTGTATTGAGATATCACACTGTTTTATGAATATGTATGGTTATTACATATTAACTAAAATAAAAAATAAAAATAAAAATTATAGCAGACATCTTTTCAGAAACTATGCAAGCCAAAAGATAATGAAGGAAGATCTTAAATTGCTTTAAAAAAAATCCTATGAATCCAGAAAGATTTTAAAAATTGAGACTAAAGACTCAAAAACTTTTAAATATGGAATTGAAATAAAAAAATTTAGGCAAATGTAAGCTGAGAGTTTCATTACTAGCATATTTAAAGAAGTTTTTCAATCATGGGACAAATAATTACATACTCTTGAAAAAAAGTGATTCTCGATCCCTTGTCATATGCATAAATCAATTACAGGTAAATTCTAGAAATAATATAAAAATGCAAGCAAAAAACATTTTAAGACATAATGCTGAAAATGTTTTCTTGACTTAATAGTAGGTAAAATTTCTCAGGTTGATTAGATGATTTTAAAATTGCAAATTTATATTCCTATATATGTGAAGTGAATTATGCGTATATGTATATATCATTAAGAGAAAGAAGTGAGCCAATAGCAAAGGAAAAAAATGAAAATAAAAAAGAGTTAAAGAGGCACTTTGCAAAAGAAATATTTTATGATGGTATGCGCCTGTAATCCCAGCCCCTCTTGGGAAGCTATAAACAGGAGGATCACTATGAGGTGGATCTGTGTAGGGAAACCCTGTAGACTCTGTACTAAATGCATTTTTAAAAAAGAGAAATATTTTAAAAGATGTTCAACTCTATCAACTATTGAAATGTAATTTAAAAGCCAATGGGACATACAAGGATGTGTGAAATTTAAAAAAAAACTGAAAATAAAATGTATTTATAAGGCTACAAAACAATAATTTCCATTAAGTCTTAAGATTTTAAATAACACAACTGCTTTGAAAAAGTGTCATTTGCAATAAAAATTAATCATAATAATACACCAAATCTATGGCCCCCTGATTCAAAGGTATGTGTCTAAAAGAAAGGAATGTGTGTACCTATCAAAAGACTTTATGAAAATGCCATTGCAGATTTAATAATCATAGCCAAAGGTAGGAAGCAGCCTAAATGTTTATCAGCAGTATAATGAGTAATTAATAGTAAAATCAGACAATATAATACTTTGCAGCAATGTAAAGAGTAAGGTTAGTCTCAACCACAATTGTAGTGAAAGAAGCCAATGAGAAAGTACTGTATGAGTCCCTTTTTATAAACTGAAAATCAGGCAAAAGTAATATCTGGTGGTAAATTACAGAGGTACATATTAGGGAAGAGACGATGGTAAGATGTGGGAGAGACCAGGAACGGTGCCTAGAATGTTCTGAGTCCTGGTTTAGGCAGTGATTCCTATTGTGTTCACAATGTCATTTTTCTTTGCAAAACCATATTTATGAACCATGAACTTTCTTGTGTCCATGTTAGAATTCAGCAGCAGGTATTTATTTTTAAAATAATAAAAATATAGCAAAGCATATAGAATTTCAAAAAGGAGGAAAATTAAAAACCAGAAAATTGATGACTATCATCTCCATTCGACTTCAGCACTTCCTGGGAGCCCACATTCCACCCGGGTGAGTGCCTGTGGCAGAGGTTATGTCTTGGCCCAGGCTGATGACAGAATCTCAGGTGTGAGTCAGTTCAGGTTAGGGTAGTCTTTGAGCAAGCAGTACCCAGCAGGTGGCTTCCTTTTGCCCTTTGCCTGCATATTTTTAAAACCTATTTACTTTATACTCCCTTACTGCTGAGAGGTCTTTGGTATTAGAAACAAATAAATAGGCATCTGCAGCCTACACAAAAGGGCGCCTTGGGTAATCCCTTTGTGATGAGTCATCTGATTTTTTATTAATTCTTGTCCTTTCCATTTCACAGAAAGGCAGCAGAGGGCATTGCCTAAGATCCTGAGACAGATGAGTACATTTGACTGTTTGCTTACCAATAATTGAAGGCTTTTTCTAAAGTATATGACAATCATAATGATAGTAATGTGCATTGATACCACGCTTATAAAACATTTTAACATGCATTATCTCAATCTGTTCTTCGTAATCATCTTGTCAAAGATAAAGGGTCACAGATTATTATCTCCATTATATTCAGGAGGAAACTGAGTTCCAGAGACACCTTGCAAAATAAATACCATTTGAGATGACTAGGGGCATGTGAAACCAATATCCATGTTTGAGATTTGGTTTCCCAGGAGGTAGATACTGAGCTAAGACTACAAGAGCCAAGACTGTTTTTGGCAGAAACAAATATCAGAAGACTAGAGAAGTGACACAGAAAATGGAAAACAATCAATAAAAAGATATATTATCAAAATATGTCACTGCAGGTTATTGGAATTTAATCCTTCTCTGGGAACCAGGATCATACGTAAATATTAGAATTATGCTGTCCAAAGAGCAAAGGACTTATATGGTGATTTACTTCCTCTCAGAGGGGCGTTAAGTTCGTATCATTTATGGCTTGTTTCATGGTGGAGAAAGGGGTTTTGAAGATTAATTTTTTTTCAGCAAAGAAATACAGGTGTAGGCAAAAGGAAGTTGTGTCCCAGGGCTGTGTTTGTGATGATTATGTACAGGGAATTAAAGTCTGCTACATTTGGTAAATGAGCATATTTTCTGGTTACTTGTAGTTGCCTTCCCAGCATGCTTTTCTAGCCCCTTTTTGTCTAAGAGTATTCTCTTACTTTTCGGACCCTAGGGTAGAACATAGGACTTAAACTAATCAGACTTATGTGCTCTTTGGGATTCCCCAGGAAAATTTGTACTCTATCCTGATGGATAGGGAAAAAGAAGGATGTAATCCCAGCAGCTGCTGGGAGTCATTGTGACATGAAGAATTAATCTGAAGATAACTTTCACAATGTGGAAGGCAGGTGTAGATGCAGAAAACCACTTCCTCACTGGTATTATAGATCCCTGGCTTAAAGTTTACCTAAATCAAGCTGGAAAACTAGAGTTTCATGGTTAGCTATGATATAAATTTCTTCCATTTTTAGTGAACTGAGTCACACTGACAGGATTCTGATATGAAACACATATCATGTAATATAAAATACAATCCATTATAAGAATCATTATTTTATATACCACCGTAGAAAATGCTTTAAATATTCAATAATTTACAATCTGTTAGGTTTTTAAATTTTAATTTTTTTTTTCTAGTACTGGGGATTGGACTCAGGACCCTGTGCTTGCCAGGCAAGTGCATATTCTACTGAGCTATCTCCTTGGTCCATAAATTTTTTACTTTTTAAATATAGCTTGTAGAGGTTTTAGGTTTAGCTTTCTTTTAAGTTCAAGAACATTCATGAGAAAGAATATATGGGGGCTGGTGAGATGGCTCAGTGGTCTAAAGCACCTACTTAGAACAAACTTAGCAAAGCACATGGACCGCGGTTCAATCCTCCAGCACCACATGCCAGCCAGCCCTGCCCCCTGGTGGGCTGAGCTGGCCGCGCGCGC
>NW_004524619.1:801677-807236 GCF_000260255.1 Octodon degus | reverse complement strand
ATCTATTTGGTACAGGGTCTCACTATGCAGCTCAGGCTTGTAGTGCTCTTCCTGTCTCAGCCTCCTCAGCGCTGGCATTACAGGTGTGCACCACCATACCCAGTTTTGGTAGCCGGCATGGTGTGCCGGGAGATCCAGGGCTGGTTCAGCATGTGGTTCCAGGGATTGAACACGGGTCCTTGCGTTTGCCAGGCAGGTGTTCAGACTGTTGAGCTATCTCCATGGCCTCTTTTTGCATATTTCAATCATCATGATAACTATCATCACCAATGCACATATATTCTTCCCGGATATACTGTACTCACCAGGGTTCAGCTTTTCTTAAATGCCTAACAGTTGTCTCCGCAATCTTCTAGACCCTGCACATCTATTCTACCAAGCTTGATGCTTGTTGCGTCTGAGTGTGCGATAGGCAATTTTTCAGTATATGTTGTCATAACAAAACCTAGCATATCCTCATCGACTGGATTTCTTTCTTTCTTGAGTATCATGAGGCATTTTATTGCAGTGCCGAAAGCAAAGTGGAATGGCTTTATTCTTCCAATGCAGATACTTCGTAATCTTAAACTTAAGCCCCATGGCTACCTTACAATGCTTTTTGCGGTACAGCATAAAAAACTTTCACTTTCAAATAATACTATAATCCACAAAAATGTAGAGATTATATTGAGTACACATTGTACATTTTAGTAATACCTATAGCTCTATCGACATTATAGCATGTAATAAATTACAATCGTTTTAATCAAGACATCATTATGCCTGGATGAAAGTCATTGTAAGATGCCATGGAATGATTCACATGTAACATTTTCAGATGTATTCAGAATAAACTCATGCAAAGACTTGCAGCTTGAAGGGCTGGCAAGATAGCTCAGCAGTTCAATCCCTGCCATGGCCTGCCACGCTGGCCCCATCCCCCGCCCGCCCAGGGGCGCTGAGCCAGCCCTGGAGTCCAGATGTGGTGGTACATGTCTATATAATCCCAGCACTAGGGAGGCTGACAGCAGGAGGATCACTACAAGTCTGAGCTGTGTAATGAGACCCTACACACACACACACACACATGCACGCACACACACACACACACACACATAATTAAAGGCTTGCAGCTTGAAATATGATATATATTTAACATAACGCAGTATCATTGGTCTTATCTTCTTAAATACTTCTACGCTTTCTTTCAATAAGAATGCTTGCCTCCTTTCAGTTTACTAATATAGATAAGATTCTTTGAAGACTTTTTATTGTTTATGTATGTTTCACTATTATTCAGTTCTTAGAAACTTGAAAATTTGATTGGCCTTAAATGATGATACTTTGAAACCAAGACATTTTTAAAAAATTTATAAAATAAAATCTGCATAAACAATGACAATAGCAAATGTTGGTGTTGAAGAATTAGTAATAATAACAATTCTTCAGGAAATTAGTTAATAAATCCAAAAATAATTTTCCATGGACCATAATCTTCTAAATACACAATTCTTCTGAAACAGACATTGTAATAAAGCATCTTTTCAACATTTCTAAACAAAAAGGGAAAACTGTCTCTGAAAGATACAAAATACTCAGTAAAACTACTGAATAGTTATAGGTAGATTGGTTCCTTATGGACAAATAATAGCCACAGGCAAAATAGATGGTGCAAAATCAGTCATACTTTCATGCAAGAAGCTAATGTCAATTAAAAGTAACTTTGAAATAGGGTGTAAAAGGATTTTATTTTTGCATAAACAGAAGACCCGTAGGCTTTTTTTTTTTTTTTTTTTTTCGGAACCGGGGATTGAACTCAGGCCCTTGTACTTGCCAGGCAAGCACTTATTCTACTGAGCTATCTCCTTGGCCCCAACCTGTAGGCTTTTAAAGGTCAAAGGTAAAGAAGAAGCGTGTGCCTCTGGGCTACGGATCACGTCATGATCAAGTTACAGACACACAGGGCTTAGCGTCTTTTTTTTTTTTTTTTTTTTTTAGATGATGTTGAAGCAAATTATCAATTTGTGTCCTTGTGCAATCCAAAATTTAAGAAATGAAAGCAAAACAACTTTATATAGATACCTGAAAAAATAAAAATGTTAGGGTAGTTCGGTGAGGCAAATTCATCTGTATAACACAGGAAACCCAGAAGAATTTGTCAGAAAAAGTTAAATGAATATTAAAAGAGTGTATTTGTGTAGCAGACTTTACAAGCAAATTCTGGGCATATCGGGAGGAAATTTAGGCAACACGTAGAATGGTGGAATTTTGAATCTGTCCAAAGTAAGTAGTGTGCCAGCAATAAATTAAGAATAAAGGGTGCGGGAAGATAGCTCAGTAGAATAAGCGTTCACCTTGCAAGTGCAGGGTCCTGAGTTCAATTCCCGATATCACACACACACACACACACACACACACACAAGACAACTCTTAATTTTATCCAGTAAGACTCTATAATTAAGAATGCATTAAAAACAAATTAAGTTTTCATATTAAATAAAAAAATACGTTTGAGTTGGGATGCTCATCTATTTAAAATGAAAGTGACAATATATGCAAGCTCTGATTCCAATAAATGTTTTTAGGGATTTCTTTGTTGTTGTTTTTATAACAGCTCTAAGTTGTAGTATTAACGTGTCACTGGTATGTACTTACTGCTGGTTGAAACTGAGTAAAGAATAAATCGTGAAATTTCAGAGGCTTAACAGAACAAAGGAGCGCACATGTCAGTCCGCTGCTGAATCGCGGCTCCCTCGGTGAGCACATCTCCAGGCAACATGACTTCATTCCAGCCTCAGCCTGTGGCTCCAGCCTGCTGCAGATGGGAGAGAAAAACCCGAAGAGTAAAGGCACTAGTGTGGAGTCCCCGCGTGGCCATGCGTGAGAGGGCGCTGTCAGAGTGCGCACGCGTCCTGGGTAAGTTAACTGTGTCAGCCGAAACTTCATACCGAGACCCGAATCCTAAAGAGAAAAGTAAGCTCAGAGCTTATTAACGCCTCTCTCAAAAGAAAATAAAAAAGAGGGAAGTTAATTTCTGGCAATTAAAGCAATTAAAGAGAAAAGGCTTAAAATATATTCCAAACTAATAAGAATAATACAATATCCCCCCTTTTTGTTTCTGTATTTAGTACAGGATGTACAGGGTGTTCAGGGTCTCACTGCTAGATTGGACTCTTAGTGATCCTCCTGTTTTCAGCCTCCCGAGCACTGGGATTACAAACGCACGCCACCACTCCCAGTCGTAATCTCAGTGTGCCCTGGAAGAGGGGCCAGTGTAGCATGCCGGGAATCGAACCCTGGCCACTATGCAGGCACTTTAGTCCGCTGAGCTATCGGGCTGGCCCCAATACCCTTGTTTTTTCTTCTTTGTATTCATGTTTTATCTGTATGTCAAAAACACTAATCAAGTTTTACAATTGTGTGGGACATATATTTAGATATGTTTTCATTACAAGATTCTAGCATCATTGATACTATATTTACATTTGCAAATCTTAATGTGAGAATTATGTTGTTATAATAACATAATTTTATTATTATTATTTTTTTTTTCGGCGGAACCAGGGATTGAACTCAGAACCTTGTGCTTGCCAGGCAAGCACTTACTCTACTAAGCCATCTCCCCAGCCCCAATAGCATAATTCTAATCTAGTTTCTCCACAAAGTATTGGAAATTATTAATAGGGAATCCAAAAAACTACAAAGAAAATAATTCTAATCATATCCCTCATTGATAACAACTGTTATTATTTATGCATATATTTTTTAAATTTTATATTCATATTTCATGTTACACATATGTTATTTAATATCTTCCTTCTGCTAAGTGCTTAACAGTTTTTCCTCATGCTATTCAAAATTATTTTGAAACATCATTTAATAGCTATGTAATCAGTCGCATAGTATATGTCATAATTTATATAATTTTATCCTGTTTTTTGGACATTCAGCTTTCTAATTTTCTAAACTGCAAGTTGTTGGAAATGAATATCTTTACACATAAATCTTTGTGCTACTGAGTGTTTCATTAATATAGATTTGAAGGAATGCAGTTACTTGATCAAAGAATATACATATTCAAAAGCTTAGTAATTATTGGTAAACTTAATTCTAGTAATCTACTCATTTGTACTCTATCAAAATATTAATGTATCCATGTTACCAAACTTTTATCAGTACTGATATATGACAACAACACATATATAAATGTGTATTTTATATTTTTGCTAATTTCAGAGACATGAAAATACTAGCTTCTTGCTTTATGCATGTCATTTCTTGGAGTAACTTTTCTTTAATGGGATATAATTTGCATAAAACAAAATGAGTAGATCATAATATTACAGTTTGGTACATTTTGACAAATTGTATTTATTTTTACTTGTTTTGCTTTTGATTTTTGCTTTCTTGTGAACAAATGTTGTGATTTAGTTTTAGCAGAGGCATGTATTAAAAAACTGGAAGTGATACCAAACACTATGCAGCTCAGTATTTCTTAAACTTGGTTGTGTATGGACTAGGGAAGGATTTATTTTCAAATAATCAGGCATCTTCCACCAGTGTATTTTCTGGTTTATGGTGATCTGCAATATTAACATTTCATATAATTTAAACATAAACAACATAAAAATGCAAAACTTAAACAATATTTCAATCTTTAAATATTCTTTAATCTGAATTAGGGTCATGTTTTTTCTAGTGTGTGTTTTCATCATACATTGTTATTAAAATGAAATAATGTCATCTTGACCCAATTTAAAATTTTTCCCTCTAACAGCTATAGCATCTACTCCAAAGTATTTCATTACAGGCTTATAAAACTGTGTTGTATGATTTTCAGAGACATTTCCATAGAAATGTGAGTGATATTGAATCTAATCAGTAAGTTTCATTTTTAGTGACAAAAAATTTGAATATTTACAGTGCAATCCATATATTGTAAGAACTCAAGAATCAGATTCAGAGTCAGGGAAATAGCTCGGTGGTCTAAGTGCCTGCCTAGCAAATTCCAGGACCTGGGTTCGATCCCTGGTACTACATGTCATGCTGGCCCCACACAGAGTTGGCCACTGAAAACTGGGCATGGTGGTGCATGCCTCTAATCCCACTGCTGGGGAGGCTGAAACAGGAGGACCACTATGAGTCTGAGATGTGTAGTGAGACTCTGCTAATTCAATATGTAAATAAATAAAACAAATAAATAAATAAGAGTCAGATTCAAATCTGATTCCAAATCCATGGTTTTGTAGTTATACTAGCATTCAGATGTTTTGTTCTTCTGCTTATGATTTTAAATGTGTGTGCATAAATTGCTAAACACATTTTCTATGACAATAGAATCATTATCCCCATGAATATAATAATGTGGAAAAAGGCCAATTAGTAAATCAAGCCATGCTTTGTACTGTTGTGGACTTATAACGCACAAAAAGCGGCAAGTTTTTGGTTTGTTTTAAATCATGTTTAATAAGCAATTAAATGAAACTTGAAGTACTGTAAATGAGAAAACAAATTTTTATTTTAATGATCAGCTTTTGACAATTTAGGTTTATAATGGACTAAGTTTATAATGAAATTTCT
>NW_004524619.1:792947-793955 GCF_000260255.1 Octodon degus | reverse complement strand
CTCTTAATGAATAGAATAATTTGTTCTAATGGTGTTTGTAAATAGGATCACAAGTCCACTTCTTGTACAGCAATTAACCACTGAGAAGAATATATGCAGTGTATTATTTGTTGAAACTGTACTTCCGATTAGATTTGAAACTGTCTCATTGCTATCTGTTTATCAATAAAACTTTGAAAAAAAAAAAAAAACCTCCAGAGAAAAAAGCTCCAGGCAAGGTACAAAGAAAGACACAAAGCATCTAAAATACATGCCCACTTCTAAGCAGCTTTGATCTAGCTGGAACCCCCAGATATGTGGCACTGGATGATGAATGCTACATTTTATAGAAGAAGTCAAGACATCAAAGGGAGACATGTCTTGGTATCACATAAGACTTTAACAAATAGAAAATTTGGTTAATACTACTAAATTTAAAAAAGAGAGATCACTGGGCTAGCACCATGAGATAAAGGAAAAGAAAAGGATAGCCTGATGTCTGACCATCGTAACTTGTATTTTATAAATAGCTCCTTCATCAGTACTCCTACCCATCTGTCCACCTCCCCTTGATTTCTATTAACTGAATCATTAGGACATTGCTATTCACACCAGCATCTAGGAGCTTAGGACAGCTAGTCTCATTTTTTGCTAAAATAAAAAAATATGGGTTTAAATATAAAGTTGTGTGTGTGTGTGTGTGTGTGTGTGTGTGTGTGCATGTGCGCATTTGTACTTGCTTCTTTCTTATTTTTCTTAGTGTGATACTTTAAAAATAAAAAGAGAGAAAGAAACAGAAAAACGAAACCTGGGAAGAATCTACAGAACAGAAAACAAGTGCAGTGGGCTGGGAAGATAGCTCAACAGCTTAAGCACAAAAACCCAGGTTGGATCCCCAGTACTGCATGCCGTGCCAGATCTGGAGCCCTGGGTGTACCGAGCTGGCCCCGAGACCAGGCTTGGTGGTACACGCCTATAATCCCAGTGCTGGGAAGGCTGAGACAGGAGGATCACTATGTCAAAAACTAA
>NW_004524619.1:789763-792192 GCF_000260255.1 Octodon degus | reverse complement strand
CAGGCCGCTTTCGGGTCTACTTATGGCTACACATAATTTAACACTTAGGTGAAAAAGCTGCATTCTTTGCATAATAAATTGCCCACCTTCATGCAGTTTTTGATTTATCCCATTTTCAATGCATTTTGGATTTCATTATTTAAAAAATACATATTCATTATGGAAAATTTGGAAAGCATGTCTGATTATACTCTTATAATCCCATCACTCATGCTACTTTACTTGAACCACATTTCCATATATAAGATTTCATTTTAATCAATCTGCAAATAGTTTAAGAAGTAGGAATTATCTCATGAATGAATTTATTTTATTAAATGGAACATATATCTTTTACTTTTTCACAAATATCTACTCGTCTACGAATATGCACAGTCCATTGAGCTTAATAGATATCTAACAAATGGGATCTTGTTTTAATATTTTAAAATATGTATGTCATAAGGAGGTAAAAGACTTAGTATAGGAAAAATTGTGGAATCATAGACTCATAGTGAATAGTTCCATGTTTAAGATTCTGTGACCCCAAAATTTTATTGCTCAGTTTTTACACCTGAATGGGCAGCCCAGCTGTACAAGGGAATGTTCTTAGAATATGCTTTTAACTTCCAATTTAGGTGATTTAAAAGTCAGTATATAAATACACCACTCTCCCACATCTACATTCAGGACATCATTTAAAATAAGAGAAAAAAAGAGTTAAGTAACAAAGGAAATTACAATGGAAGAGCCAAGACATCAATGTTTATGTCTACTATAGAGGAAACTGTCCTTACAAACTAATTTCATTGATCTGTTCATTTATGTCTCATTCATCAAACATTTGATTAATGTATTCTATGTGTTAGATAACTTTAAATAAGGGTTTAGGTCAAACAATAAAGCTAAGAACCTCATGAAAAGGAGAGAGACAGGAAGAGAGAAAGGGACACACACACACACACACACACACACACACACTCACACACACAGATAGAGATAGAGACAGATTAGGTGGATGATAGATAGATAGATAGATAGATAGATAGATAGATAGATAGACAGACAGACAGACAGATAGGATGCAAAATAGAGAAATAAGCAAAATTATTGATGAAATCAATGAAGTATGTTTTTCAAAAATTTTTATATGTGTTCAATGTACCAGGGACTATACTAGCCACTAGGAATTCAGTGGCAGACCCAAGTTAGGTATCAAACTAGTTACTTTCTCTGTTTTCTCATTTATCATTTACAACTATCCTGTGAAATGTGTACTCTTACAACCCCAGTGAAAGTCAGAATGTGAAAGTCAGAACATGAACAGGTACACTGAAAGCCAAGGTTTTCATGCTGAGGGCTACACTCACTAGGCCACAGTGAAAAGTGGACTTTGAGAAACACTTTCTCAGAAGTGAGGCTGGCATGACCAAGTCAGAAGCTATAGAAGAGTTCTGTGTATTTTAGGAATTTTGAGGCAATTTGTTTCCTTGAGAATATGCTTTGAGAAATGAGTCATGAGGTGGAAGATGAGTTCAGAATCCTAGAAGCAGTGTGAGAAGAACCACGATTAGATCTTTCAAATAAATTGTACTAGCTGTGACATAGAGAATAACTCTGAAGGAAGCAAAGGCTTTAAGTCATAAGACCACTTAAGGATAGCAGGGATTCACAGAGATACGGTAAAGCCGAAACTAGGGCAGCAATTGGGTAGAGAAATCCAGGACTATTTAGGATGTATTTAGGAGGTAAGATAAAGACATACAGTAAGCAGATATTATAGGATGAAAATATATCCAAGTCACAGATCTTCTTCCTGTTGGCCTTCATTGCTTCAGGGGTTTCTTTGTTAAAAATTAATTATATTGAGAAACAATAACAATGAGACAGTTTCACAACTGATAAATAGGACAGTTTCAATAATTAATACATTGACTATTGTTGTCTTCATAGTGATTATTCATAGTACAAGATGAAGACATGTTATCCTGTCCAAACACTATTAGTACAAATCTTTCTTCTCATTGAATTAAGAGAAAGTAGCTGTATATCTATGCTATTTTGTGTGTGTATATATATACACACATATATATATGTATAAAATGTTCTTACATTTATGTCCCTTTTTTTGTTTAGCTTTGTCAGAGATGGGTATTCCATTGCCATTCAAATATTGTAGGTGAGTGAATTCAGCAAAACAATCCAATATAGTTCAGTAGTCCATGATAGTAGTGGGTTATCTGAAGGACTGGCAGTGTCAGAAGTTGTTGACTTGAACCTTTTACAGCTCAGCATATTAATATGGCTTTACTTTTCATACCTCATTTTCATACTTTTCTGCTGGATGGTTAAGACCAAGATAAAGCAAGACCTATATAACAAGAAATGTAACATCTGTATCTATCAAGTTTAGTCAAATCCCTTCAGGATTTACCCTGAAACCCTGTACC
>NW_004524619.1:786003-789663 GCF_000260255.1 Octodon degus | reverse complement strand
TTGAAGTACTGTAAATGAGAAAACAAATTTTTATTTTAATGATCAGCTTTTGACAATTTAGGTTTATAATGGACTAAGTTTATAATGAAATTTCTGATTTTTTTTCTGAATTCAATTAATGTAAGTACTATTTATTCCTTGAAAATAACAACATATTGTACATTATTTCCTTGAAGTAAGCCCTTCAAAGGCATTTGTAGAGAAACTTAATCCCTGGAAAAGTAAAAGGATAAAGAACAGTGTTGATTTTAGCTATTCTTCTCAAAGTTCTTCCATATGTGCTTAAACAAGCATTCAGCGGTAATTAAAATAAGACCTCTAGCTGTTCCTGTTTCCTTGGCCTTGGTAGGGAAAAATGAGCCCAATTACAAAGTGCTCTCTAGGGACAAGTTTAGCCACTGAAATTTGAACTGGACGCAAAGGAGTGGCACTGTGAGCCTGTTGATTAATGAAAAAATACTCTTTATTTCCTCAAATCAAATAAACCCTGAATCATGCACCACATTTTACAGAAGCAAATGTCATATAGAACAAGAGCACCTGCTGCTGAATAAAGAAGCATTTCATTCATTCATTCATTCATTCATTCATTCAATCATTCATTTATTCATTCATTCATTCATTTCTTCATTCATCCTTGGGGTAAATCACATCTCTCATATCTACATCATTTTGTGATTTATTTTCACCCTGAATTTTTAAATTGAAATGTTTAAAGAACCAAATGAGCAAACTTGTGATATTGGTTTTTATATATACTTAATGAAGGAATAAGTCAATAAGGATGCAACCCATTCAAAGATATCTTAGCATTCTATATCTCATTTCTAAAAGATCTAATCTCCCATCTCCCCTCAAATAGTATAAGTATCACATGGAATCAACAGTCAAAAGAAATAAATGACTGCTGAAAAATTAGCTTAAAATACATTACTTAAAAATTGATAATTTATGTTTTTGAAAACACAACCTCTCCAAGATCGCTTTCTCTGTAATGTGGAAATGTGGACATTTGTGGTTTTAAAAAAAGCCTCAAACTGTAAATTATGAAATTATAATGATTTAATTATTTCTGAAACCTACATTATTTTAAATTTTTTTATTTCCTCCTTTTGATTAAAATTCAAATATAATTGGTTTTTCTTTAATTTCACAAAGAGAGATTTTTCACAAAGTGTATACTAGAATAAAATAAAAAAGCATATAGAATCAGGAAATTGTGTAATAAATTGGTTAATTACTGTGTGTGCAGAAGTTACTGAGCTTTCTATTCTTGTTCTTATAATCTATGTGAATAATAGAGTTCATTGAACGCTGCTTTTTCTTATGTCAGCAAATTAAATTGGAACTATGTCTTTAAGTAAACCTAAAGTTGTTCTTTCCTGATGTTTTTAGAATTTTAAATTGTATTTCAAAGCCTTACACTTTCTAAATTCTTGAGGTATTACTGTGGCATATCTGACTCTTCGTATTTTCTGAGGCAGAATATGCCATGCCTCGTACCTCTAAAAACAGTCTCAACAATTATTTATTACCCTTATTATATATTCCACATTTACTAGGAATTTTATTAGTTATGATGATTAGTTCTTTATGAAGTGGGAGGGAACACAAACAAGAGGATAAGCAGAAAGGATAAGCCACAGGTTATGCAGTCATTCCAAGTAGTGCATAAAATGGCAGTGGAAGCATTTCACAGTTTACTAGACACTGTGGCTTTTATCTCAATATCTCCCAAATCCTCATGCACTCATAGGTGGTACTTTCCAAAGCTGGCTGGATCTACAGTGTGTGATACTGAGATTAAAGATGTGCCATTACTAAATTAGTCCATGGATTGGCTTAGCATAGTTCTGGGTGTGAACAATGGGAAGGTCAACACCAGTGTGGGTAGCTTGCCTCACTCAAATGGCTTATAACCTGGATGGGATAAAAGGGAAAGGGAGGCTTTCTTTTGCAGCTGCTGTTTGCTGCGTTCTGCTTGTCCTTCCATACCATAAGCTATTCCTCTTCGGTGATGCCCCTCTGCCGTGCCACCCTGCCTTAGAGCCATGTGACTATAGACTGAACATTATAAATTGTGAGTTGAAATAACTTTTGCTGTTGAATATTCGTCCCAACAGCAAGAAAGTAACTAAGACACTAGATAATGTCACATTTTTTTTTTACTTCTGCTAGGGCAAACAGAATCACTGAAATGACAGCCAGGACTTGGAGGTGGATTTATTTTACACTGACAGGCACTGATGGGGGTCATTCCCAAACTACCATGTCCTGATCTCTGGTGGTCTAGGGCTTCTTTTGGATAAGCAAGCAGGGAGTACAGAGGCAGAATGGCTTGTCAACTGGGGACTGGTTTATATAATGTGCATCAAAGTGACCAGCTATGCCTCACAGTGACTGACCATTTCTTAAAAAACCAAAATAACAGGAACTATTACCTGGGCAAATAACAAACTGATGTAGACTGGATGAGGAGCCATCTTCTGCTATACTTCAACCTTCCTTTTTGAGTTCTACTAACCTCAAGGCAACACAAGTGCCATCTAGGGAAAACAACACATGAATAGGAACCACAACTTTGAGATATTTAAAATTCTCTGTCATAATGGGAATATATCACTATGTTTAATATGAAAATAAGTTTTCTGGAAGATGTATTTTGTTTGTCTTGTGACTTTGAAAATAACTTTTGCACATGTAAGGAATCAACAGATGCATAAATGCTTTGGCTTGAGAAGCTTTGAAGGTGGGCTACAAAAGATGGACTGCCATGAATATTTTATCAGAAAAGTGACAATTCAAAAGAGAAGAAAGGAATTAATCTTCCATGGCTCCATTAGAAAGCAAGCATCAAGAAGTGCACCATGTTAATACTTTGAAAAAATATTGATCCGGGAAAGAATAGAGGCACAAAGGAGAAGTCACAAGAGCATTTGGCTAAGACAATTTAGATTTAAGAGCGTGCCCTCTCTTGAACCAGCTGTTTGACCTTAGAAAAGTCATCTCCTTTGTCTAGGGCACCATCCTCTCCCTGCTACAGTGATTGCATTGTCTCTGTGGTTTTCTCTACTTTTGCCTTCCTATAATTTTCAAATGTTCCAAATTTTTTGTCACTTTACTGTAGCCCACTTTGAATTAGAGAACACAGTTGAGTGACAATGGCCCCTTAGTGCCAAACTCACTCCCAGAAAATCAAATCAGCAGTATAATTTTAAAATGCATTTGACTCCCTGCTCAAAAGGAAGAAACTAGCATTTATGGAGCTGTCACCATGGTCAGCTCCTATATGTTCAGAAAGAGCAAAGAAATAGCTCATGGTTACTATCTACAGTTATTTTAGAAAAAATATTTATACCGTGGAAATATGCAAGAAATCTTTCAAAACTGGATAGCAGCAAAGAAAAAAAATCCTGAATCTTCAAGATTTAAATTACTTTAAATTGAAGGAAAAGAGGAGTTGAACAGAATTAAGAAGTCTTTTAGGCACAGTGAATTTTGAACTTAATCCTGGAGTGGATGGGAGCTAATCAATAGGTAAAAAGGAGAGGAAAAGTTGAGTTACAGAAGTAACAAATGATATGATTGAAGCGAATTTGCCATTAAGGGATTTTTAAAGGAACTAACATAATGAGTAAGTTCCCAACATAGAGAAGCCCT
>NW_004524619.1:761709-781288 GCF_000260255.1 Octodon degus | reverse complement strand
CTTAGCAAAGCACAGGGACCGCAGTTCAATCCCCCAGCACCACATGCCAGCCAGCCCCGCCCCCAGGTGGGCTGAGGTGGCCACACACACACACACACACACACACACACACACACACACACATAAATAAAATAAAAATTAAAAAAAAGAAGAAAAAGAAAATTTTGGACAGCACTGAGTTACAGGATGTTGCGGTACAGGTTCTCTTATAGCTTCTGTAGTTTCTGAGTTGTTCTTTCACCTGACAATAGCTTCCAGAGTCCATGCCCAGCAGAATTTTCCTATCCATCCTGCCCCAATCATTTATCTCACAACTTTCATAACAAAGCCAAAGGACCAGGGGACCATATACTCTAGCTTTAGGGCTTGAACATCTTCTGGCAAAAAAGGCAGAGTCATTGATGATCCAGTATTGGGGTGACAGTGTTATAGTGGAGGTTGTTTTTCCTGCCTTCAATTGTGACCGTATTTGATAACCCCAAAAGATCATATAGTATCATAAAAAGTTTTGACCCAAGTCCAATTTTTAATAGAATTCATAGTAACACCAATAAACAGAAAGAAAAATTAATGAGTAAAAGCTATCTTAATGTCTTTAAAAATTAAAATATAAAGAGAATGATTTTCTTGGGTCTCACATAGATCATTTAATAATACATATGAAAGTTTATGTGATAAATAGCCAAATGGCTTAGTATGTCATTCAGAAAATCACAGAACCAGCCAGATAGCTCAGTGGATTAAAGCACCTGCTTAGGAATTAGCAGAGTTGGGGTTCAGTCCCTGGCATGCCTTGCCCACTCTGCCCCAGGGTGTGTTGAGATAGTGATTGAGACTGGGTGTGGTGGCACACACCTGTAATCCCAGCATTTGGGAGGCTTAAAACAGGAGGATCACTATGAGTCTGATCTGTGTACTGAGACCCTGTACTAAATATATTAAAAAAACAAAACAAAAAACAAGAAAATCAAAGAGATGCCCAGAGTTCACACAAAGATGTGGAAAGTTCTCACAGAGAAGATGACAGCAGTTGGAATAGAGAAGTTCAACAGTCCTAGTATACTTTATTTATTTATTTAATTATTTATTTATTTATTTATTTTTGTGGCCAGCTTAGCTTGCCCTAGAGGCAGGGCTGACATGGCATGTGGTACAGGGGATCTGACCATGGTCCCTGCACTTGCCTAAGCAGCTGCTTTAGACCACTGAGTTATCTCGCCAGCCCCAGCAGTCCTCTTATAGATGCTTGAAGAACTCACGACTACAGAGTGCCTGACAGAAAAGAGTATTTTAAAAAAGAAACCTGAACAGGGAAGAATCTGTCTAAACAAGAAAGTGTGTTATTTTAGGAATTTATGGAGTGGAAAGCTTTTTAGGAGTTGACAATTAAATATAGAAAAAGCCATTTAGAAATGCATGTGCTGAACATGTCCATCAGTTTAGACAACTGAATCATTAGTGGCTTGAATAAGAAACATTTTGACAGAATGGTTGAAGACACCAAATCAGAGAGGATTAAGGGAATGAGAAATAAGAACACAATGACATAACTTTAGATGAGTTTTGAGGAAATTGGCATTTGAAGGAATTGTGAACAATCAGATCAAAGGAGTTTATTTCTCAGAATCAGGGTGCGTAGGATATTTATAGGTTGAAGGGAGGAACTAGCAGAGAGAAAAAGGTGAAAATAGGTGACAAATAGGAAGATTCTGAAAGTAGACTTCGAAAAGTAGACTTCTGAAAGTATAGTTGGCTGTGTAACACTTTGGAAGTATAAACCCTATCCTCTGGGGATAAAAAAAAAAAGAAGACAGGAGGGATGTAGTTGTAAATTCACTCATACCCAGACATCAGGAATTTGAGGGGTTTCACCATTAAATTCCAAAAATATTGGGATGATACCTTTTGTGTAAGAGGCCTGAACAGATTGTTGAAAATTGGAGTGGCATTAGGACATATTAAGTCCCGTGGTAGTATGTGTTCAAAGTAAAGGAAATGTAGTTAGATTTAATAAATAAATAGACAAATTCATATTATTTTGCTTTTCATCTTCCGTTCTTCCTAAAAGGCTGAGATTTGCATACTGGCAGTAAACTCACGTACCAAGAAATTATTCTTGGTAAGTATACATTGACTGCTCTGACAATTAAACAAGAGTTGAAGGAACTATGTGGATGAGGCCATGTACTGTGAGGACTCTACTATCCAACTATGATCTGAGGTTTGTGGTAATAACTTGACTTCTTAATGGTGTTAACTTCTTAAGATGAAAGTATGTGTAAGATGACTTTCCATAATACCCTATGTTTGTTGAACTTTTCTTATAAGTGAGCCACTGCTCTGTGACTTTACATTATTGGCTCATTTAACTATCATCCCCCAAATCTACATATGTGGTACCATTATTTCCTTCTTATACGTGAGTGTAGTCGTGTACTATCCAAGTCCCTGATCCCTTGGTAAGTCATTCTGATGTATGAGCTCCCAGAATAAGTGAAATGTGTAATTGTTAGGCAGGTAACTTTTCTGTTTAGTAATAATGATGAAATCCTTGGTTTCTGGATGTGCAGCTAGAAGATGGTTGAGTATCTATCACCCGGGGTACCTGACCAACTACATAGAGAAGAGTTCCTTCTAGTACTTTATAAATGATAATTACATGTTTATGCTCATGTTGCCTGCATTTTAGGGGCTATTCAATGCTATCACAACATAATCTAACCCATCTGCTCTAACAAATGCTCAAACAAGTGAACAAACACTTATTCTCTAACGAGTGAGCAAAATAAGAGCCGGAGCACTACACCATAAGGCTGGTCAGTCTTCTTCCTTGGAATAGCCAGATGGGGACAAATGTGGCTTTTAGGAATTGGCTGCCAAATACTAGTTTTCTAAATCCCTAATGTTTTCTTCCTTCTCATGCTAGATACTTAGGGTGGATTTTCAAGTCTCTCACTGAGCTGGAGATTTGCTTAGAAATTACATTTCAATACAGGAAGCCACATAAGTTCCTATCAATTTTCCAGCACTCAGATGTGGAACTTCCTTCTTATCCATGTTATGGGCCCTTGTGTGTAACTTCTTGTTTATAACTGGCTTTGACATCGGAGGCAGAAGCTCTAAGTTAGTTAACTATAAAGTCATTTTCTAAGATCTTGCCTGCTTCATTATTATTTGCTGGATAATTAAGTTAATTAATAACGTCCACATTGTTTTTGCAACCCCAGCTGGCTGTACAAGGCAGTGTTAATGAGACATAGTAGAAGCCCTCTGAAGGGGAAGAGAATGCTTCCCAAGAGGCTTTTGACTTTTCTAATAAAAAATACTAACTTTATACAACACTATTAGGTTTCACTCTTCTAACAGAAGAATATAGCCTTAGTGGATAGGACGCCAGCTGCCGTCTTGTGATCTCTAGAAAAAATCTTGACATATTTAGCTTTTCAAATTGGAATGCAACTACCTTTGAGTTACCAGTTATTTCAGAAACGATAATTCTGTGTGTTGAATCCACGTTTAGCCTTTCTAATTTGAATAGTTTGCTAACAGGAAACAAATGCAAGCCCTAATTAATCTAGGACCTTTTCTTTTGATGTACTATAGCAATTTGGATGCATGATTTTATACAGAAAAGGTTATTTTAGAGGCGTGTGTGAATTACTACAGGAACACAAAGAAAATAACCTCAATTAGATTAGAAAACTCAAAGAAAGATTCCATTGGCAGTGACATTGAAGATAAGCCTTGAAGAATTGTGAGTTTGACTGAAAGAAGAAAATTGACAAGAATGAAATGCTCATGCGTGAGACTCTGGTAACAGTGTGTTAAAAAGAATAGAAAAAAAAAGAATAGAGACCAGAACATAGATAATACATCCTGGGAACTGTACACACTTCATTATGCATTATGTGCAAGATGATTCATGAATTAAACCCCTAGATGTATAGTAAAAGTAGATGGGTCTAGAGGACTGTATAGAGGCAACTCTGAGTTGACTTTAACTGATAAGTAATGTATTTTTCCTTTTTCTTCAAACATTTAGGGCTACAGAGATAGTTCAGTAGTCTAAACACCTGCCTAGGCAAGCACAAGAACTTGGGTTCAATTCCTGGTAACACATGTCATGCTGGCCCTGTTCCCAGCATGCCAAGCCAGCCCAAAAGATGGTATTGTGATAAACACCTGAAATCCCAGCACTGGGAAGGCTGAAGCAGGACAATTACTGTGAGTCTGAGCTGTGTAGTGAGACCCTGTACCAAATACAAAAAAAAATCATAAAGGTATAAACATATGAAGGAGTTACATTTTAAATTTATATTAGAGAAAACATTAGGCAGTCTACAACTTAAAGGGTGAATTGAAGAACAGTGTTATGGTTTAGATCTAGCATGCCCTGTATAAATCTCATGTTCAGAGGTGAAAGTTTAGGAAGGTGATTGGATAGATTCTGGAGTCACTATACCCTCCAATGACCCACTGATGATTCATTGATCCATTAATCTGTTCATAGCTAGTTGTGATGTTAGGAGGTACAGTCTGGGTGCAAGAGATATAGCACTGGGGTGATGTCACTGGAGGTTGTGTTTCCCTCCCTGAGTCTTCCCTACTCTGTCTTCCTGGTTACCATAAGGAGAGCAGTTTATAGTAGCTGTGCCATGCTTTCCTGCTATGTTTCTACCTTGGAGCCAGCTGACTGTGGACTTAATCCCCTGAACTGTGAACCAAATTATGTATCTCCTCTTTAAAGCTGTAGATACAACTATTTTGTCCCAGTAACAGGAAACCTAAATAGTATTGATGGATTTTTAAGAAAAAAGATCAAAGAAGGGAAATAGTCACAGCTAGAAATAATGGATACATAACTGTCTCAGTTAATTTTTACTTGTTGCTGGGACAAACACCAGAATTCAAAATGAAGGAAGGCTCACAGTTGGTGGAAGTTTTAGTCCATACTCCACTGGCTCCAAAGTAAAGGGCAGCAGTTTAGAGGTAAAGGAAGAGCAGAGGAGGAGCAGCAGCTGCAGCCCCTATCAAGCCCCTCTCTCTTCCTTCTATGCTGACTGTGAAGACCAGAACTCCTCCGAAGTGGTGGTGACTTTTGCAAAGATCCGAGCTTCTCTGGAGTGACTCAGCTGCATTGATCAAGCTCCTCCAAGAAAGTGGCACGCAGAAGCCTTCTTTAACCCCTCTTTGTACCCTGAGAGTGCTGAGTCACTCTGGGGCGGGCCCTAGGGTGTGGAGTCACTGAGCTGATCCAGCTAAGCTTCAGGCCCTTCTAGTTGACACAGTGTATCAGCTACCACAATCACCTACAAGGATGATGTCCTAATTGCTTTTCTCTTGTTGCTGAGACAAAATACCTGACACCCCAAATTAAGGAAGGAAAGGTTTATTTAGCTCACAGTTTGTGGGGTTTTCAGTTCATAATGGGCTGGCTCCAAAGCAAGGTAACATGACACAGGGACAATAGTTCATGATAGCAGAAAACAACAAAAGTAACAAGAGTAGAAAGGGAGAAGCAAGTCTTTTTTTCCTCACTTATATTGTAAGTGAGGGGCTGGTAGCCCTCACATTATCTATGTATCCTCCTCTTGCACAGAGTGAGGAAATTTACAAAGGACAGACCCTGGCCCCCTATTGAGTCATTAGTTAAGTTTCTAAACTTCTTATGTTGAGACGGTGAACAATATCCTAACCTGATAAGGGCATGTTCTCTATACCCCAGTTCTACAACTCTTGAGTTAC
Source organism: Octodon degus (assembly GCF_000260255.1). Classification (NCBI taxonomy): domain Eukaryota; kingdom Metazoa; phylum Chordata; class Mammalia; order Rodentia; family Octodontidae; genus Octodon; species Octodon degus. Next base: position 775,543 of record NW_004524619.1, on the reverse strand, counting down.
TTAGTTAAGCTTCTAGACTTCTCAAGTTGACACAGTAGATTAACCATTACAGATGACAACAGAAGATAGAGAAAAAACCTGGTCTATATATCTGAAGATGCTAGAAGAAACAGAAATAGTCTGTTTTAGCAACAGACTATTTGAGTGTTAAGGGTAAGATACTTACATTGGTTTGCAAATCTCATTTTTGGATTGGGGGTAGTCATGGATGACATATGGGTCAGAGGGATAAATGATACCTGTTTTAGTGAAGATAGCAAACATGTAAGACTCTGTGTTGTTTTTTAAAATTAGTATTTAATATTCATTGTCAGTTGTGCAGTCTAGCACATGGACTTATAGTCTCTTTTCTTAGTAAACCCTCCTTATATGCACCATTCAGTGAGAATATTCTGGAAGAAGAACAACAGGTAGGTATGGAGGGAAGGACACATGACACAGGGTGGGTTCATGAGCAGGCAGGGGAATCTATGGGCTGTGATGCAAGCTGACAACTGGAAAAGAAAGAATAGACCAGGAGGCAGATTGTGGGCTGTGCACTAAAAAAGTCTTTGCCAAGCTAATGAGGGGTCCCTGAGCAAAGATGATCTATTAGAAGAGGGTCCATTGACTAGAAATGGATGAGCTTTAATAATAGCATCTTGTTTAGTCATTGGCCAGGGCCAACCTTGGGAAACCACGGCACAACAAGAAAAGGGCTGGGGGAGGGGAATTTCAGGTTATGGAAGCTGGAGGCTGGCATCAGCAAAACTCTTTGAAGAAGCCATTTATTTATTTATTTTGGATTTTAGGGAAGGGTCTACAGGGTGTTCAGGGCCTCACTACTAGATCAGACTCATAGTAATCTGCTTGTTTACAGCCTCCCAAGAGCTGGGATTACAGGCGTGTGCCACCAGCCCAGTCCCAATCGGCATGTCAGCATGCCTTGGGGGTGAGGCCGGCATGACAGGCCCAGGGATTGACCCCTTTTGGCCACCCTAGGAAGTTCTGTTGAACTGAGATCTGAATGGTATCCTCCTTCCATCACATATGAGTTCTTGAATATTTCGGAGTTGCTTTTCCTGATGGCCATGGTTGGATTATACTTTACCACCTCTTTAAAACTAATATGGCCATGTAATTTATTCTGGTCATTTAGTTGTGAGTGGAAGTCTTAATAAATAGTAGATATGTTGCCATATTATTTACTCCCATCAAAGCAAATGCATTCTTGACAGAATGACCATCAACTTAGGCCCAATGATGACCCTTTGCAAACCCATGTTAAACATGTAGAACAAACAATAGCGTAGTTAGAGTAAGCCAGTGATCTATTGTTTTCATTGAAATATAGCCTAGATTATCCTAGCCTAGGTTATCCAAAGAATATAACTTTGAGGTTTGGCCAAAGTACCCCAGTTTTCCACACTGAGGGTAGCAACACTACCCATAGCACTGGGACAAATCTTGGTTGAATACAAGAGCAAGATAATTCAAAAGCACTAGTTAAACAAATGAATAAGTCTGAAACTTTAGAGCTATTTATATTTAGAAGGAAAGCTCACAAACTAAAGTTTGTTAACAGGCTATTAATATGCAAATAAACCCAAAAATATAAGTCAACAATGTTCATTGAGTATAAACAACTTTATTAGATATATTGGAATAAAAAAAATCATGCTGGCAGGGAGATAACTCAGCAGACTCAGTGCCTGCCTGGCAAGCTCAAGGACCTGAGTTTGATCCCTGGTACTGCATGCCACACTGACCCCATAACCCCAGGCATGCTGTACTGGCCACTGAAACTAGGCGTGGTGGTGCACAGCTATAATTTCAGTACTGGGGAGGCTGAGGCAGGAGGATCACTATGAGTCTGAGCTGCATAGCAAGACTCTATTTAAAAAAAGAAAGAAAGAAAAAGAAAACAAAGATGAAAGAAAGAAAGAAAGAAAGAAAGAAAGAAAGAAAGAAAGAAAGATAGAAAGAAAGAAAGAAAGGTGATTATTAACAGTCCTTTATGTTATGTCATACATTACAGCTTTCAAAAGCTTTCTACAAATATTTGCTTCCATTCAATAAAGGAAACAGGGAAAGTACTGTTCCACTTTCGTAAGTGAGGAAGTGTAATCCACAAAGACTGAACAGCTTCCCCCAAGTCACATGGAAGCCACAAGGGGACCAGGGATAAAGATGAAATGAGTGCTCAGTACTTCTGAATCGATGCTCTTTTATACTAATCTGTAAATTAAACTATTTCCTCCTCTTGAAAGCTAAAATTCTTTTTGCACTAACAAGTTTACAATATTTTTAAAGCCTTCAATTCCCGGTCCTGCATGCCGCGCTGGCTCTGCCCCTGGGGCGTGCTGAGCTGGCAACACAGTCCAGTTGTGGTGGTGCACACCTGTAATCCCAGTGCTGGGGAGGCTGAAAAGAAGAGGATCACCACGAGTCCCATCTGCATAGTGAGACCTTGTACCAAATATACAAATTTTATTTTAAAAAATAATATTTTTAAGGCCTAGAGTCAAATGCTTAACCCACAATAAGGCACCGGCAGCTGTTTTGTGTGATGGAATTGGGCAGATGTTATAATAGAAAATGTGAGGAAGAAGACCCAAACCATGAAGGTGATGTAGGACATTCTGAAATCCTTTTCAGTCCCATCCAGACTGAAAAGTTGGCATCAGATGCTGGTGTTCTTTTTAAAGCCCACAATAGAAAAACAACAATAATTTCTTTATCCACAGTTGATATTTTGTAAGTGAATTTAATGTATATTTTGTTTTTTGTCTCTTTCTTTCTCTGTGAGGAATCATAGACTTCTTCTTATAATTTCCAAAGCTTGTAGAAACATGAAATATGCTAAAAAAAAAAAACCTATGATGAATATTTAAATTTTGAGAAATTGATTACAAACTGTGTGAAACACTGTTACAGTTGGTATCTAGGTGTACCCCTAAAGCCTCATGCAGTTATGGGGTGGTTTCTAGAGTTTGTGATTAATTCATGATCCGATGGGGTGGGGTTATGGGTGTGAGTGCTACACCCGCCCTGGGGCAGATAAATTGCATACAATGTAAGGACGGGAGAGAGGCTTGTTAGCTGCCACAGCCACTGCTTCTCACTTTGCTCTTTGCTATTTCCCCACCACCATAGATTGCTGCCTTCTGCCTTGTGCCACTCTGCCTTGGAGCCAGCTGAGTATGGACTGAAACCTCCACTAACTGTGAACTAAATAAACCTTTACTTCCTTGATTTGGAGTGTCAGATATTTTGTCCCAGCAATGAGAGAAAAGTAACTGAGACAGACACATTGCCATGAAAACCCCCTCAAAATGTGCCCCTTTTCTCCTAACTTGTGTGTGCTATTGCTTGTGCCACTTTCTGAAGCAGCTCTGAGAGTCTTTTGCTGAGAGTGCCTTTACTTGTGCTCTTGTGGCTGTCTCTGTGGCCTGAGTTCTCTCAAAGTGTTTACCTTTCATGGTCACTTGACTTTTGGGAAGAGCCGGAAGTCACATGGTGCCTGATCTGGTGAATAAGGTAGCTGAGGACACATTATGTGTTTATTTGACAGAAATTGCTACAAACATTTGATAAAGGATGGGTGATCAGAACATACACTGAATGTTTAAATAAAAAAATATCATAGTGAACATCATATTGGCATTAGTCCTCCTCAAAATACGCCTTGCTTCAAATACAATTATCCCATTGTTCTTGGGATAATTTAACTATTCACATCTTTCAATCATCCTTTATATATAGAATAATATATAGAATATAGAATATATATAGAATATTCAAAGCTTAATTCTTAATCAAATCTTGGGATATTGCTTTAAGGCAACACCCTAGTGACTTAAAATACTGACAAATTAATGTGAAAATTTAAAAGTACGGCTCAAATTTGTGATACTTCTTCCATCAAGAAGATGGGTTTTTGTTCCTTATTAATTTGGACTTTGTGCCTGCTTTATTCCCCTTAGTCTCTGGTCAGGCCTTAAGACAGTGGCGGCACCCATTTCCTGTGGCTTTGCATACTCACCCTTAAGATTACCATGGAAGATGGAAGCCCAAGTGGTTCATGGAAAGCTCTGCATGAAGCAGAAGAGAACCAAGGCCCCAGCACTGGCTGAGCTCCCTCCGGACAGCCAGCACCCAACTGTTACCCATTTGGATGAGTCATCTTGGAAGCAGGTCTTCCAGTTCCTGTTTATGTTGACTCAGAAACGAGTTGCTCCATTGCTCATGCACAACTTAGAGATCTCTGAGCAAATGAAATACAATTCTGTTCAGTCAGAAGGTTTTTGTGATCAATTACACATACATCAGTGAAAATTGCTTAGGTTTAGTTTATCTACAAAGCCATCTGTGCAATGCAGTATAGAGTACATTGGTCTGCCAGTGAGGATTTTCTTTTACAGTATACAGTCAAAAATATGTTCTCCACTGGGAATATGACTTCTCAAGCAGAGAAATGAGATTTGGGACATATGATAGCATAAATTCCTGCTTCCTCAAGATGACTGTCTTGACCTTTGATTTCAAGGTGACAACATGTGTTTAATGGGACTGAGTATGCTTGAACTCACAGGAGGTCATGTTGGGATGGAGTGCTTTGGCCTCCCAAGATACAAATTCTCAGGAGGAACACCGGGTCTTGAGGGGACTAAGGCTTAGAGAGGGGCTGGACTCAAGAGGAAAGTGGTTATAGCAGTCTTCATACAAACAGACTTCTTGGGTGGGGGTGGGCTCAGTAATAGAATACTGAGCCTGAAAAAGTCTTCCTGTTCAAATAAGAATTACTAAGAGGTGGTGAGGTCTATCTTTTGCAGATTTATAGTATCTGGGTTTGAATTTGAATTGAGGGCAGTGATCCCGCGATGTTTAGCGCTGTTTCTGCTGGAGCTGAGACTAAAATGTGGAATATTAAATACCCAGCCTCTTTTGCCAGATTTGCTTTTGGGTTTCGATTTTTTAAACCCCCCTCTTGCTTGGTTTTAGCAAGAGATTTTTTACATTAAGCAACATAGCTAAGGCATAAGAGGAAACAATGTTTGCACACAGGCTTGCCCTGCAAATTGGAGGAACCTGTGTTGGGTGACAAAAAAAAAATCATGGTGAATTTAAGTCACTACGCGCTTTTTCATGGACAGGGGCAGCCTGAGTATCTTTTTCATGGAAGCGAGGCAGCATCTGGGCAGAATCAGGGACTCCCTCGTCCTTCTCTCCTAGGCTCCGCCCCCCAAAAAGCCAACGGAGCCACTCGCATTAGCAGGAGCTCCGGAATAGCTGCGTGGGGGACCCTGGCCTGAGCTGTTTCTGCACAGCGCAGCTGGCACAGAGCAGAATGAGGGGGAGGATGGACTCAGAGGGGTAGCCAGGAGCACCTTCCCGCTGGGAAAGCGACTACACCGCCAGGGCTTGGTCGTGGGACTGCAGCCCACTCCGGAATCCCGGCCCTTAAGGGGAGTGTCCCTGCTCCACGACAGAGCGCCGCTGCCGGATCTTGAATTTCAACACAAAGGGAATCCTCGGCCGCAGGAAGTGCATCACTAGAGGGGTGTGCGGAGGCGGGGAGAAGGGGAAGCCTCCTTTCTCTCCGCCCCACCCCACCTTCCCGGAGACGCGGGCAGTAGTGACGAAATCCGCGGGGTCTCTCCTTCGCCCTAGGAGCCTGACGAATTGAAACAAGGAGACCCCAGCTAGCAGTCGTAGGGGGAGGGGCAGTCTCTCCCATCCCCGCGCCCCACCCCCTCGCTGGAGTCCCGAGCGGCCTGGGAACCTGCCGTCCCCGGCGCGGCTCAGACACCTGTTTGCTTCCCTCACCTTTTCTTCCGGGTGCACCAGCACCTGGGCTTACGTTTGTTCTCCTCTCCCTGGGCTCTCAACTTATCTTGCATCCCTTGCTCCCTTCTAGGGTTTTTATGGTCTCAGGACTCCGAGTGTCCCCCTCCACACGCGTCTTGGGGTGACTTTTCCTGCGAAAGCGTTGGGCGGGGACCCCCTCGTCCGCAGGAGGAGGAGTGCAGGGACCACTTTCATTTTCTGGGACACCTGCAGCTCCTGGCCTCGATCCAGGCTTTTTGCCGAAGTTGTCCGGTTTAGGGTCGCTCTATTGTTGGACTTGGAGCAGAGGAGGAGGCAGGCAGGCTGGGGAATTTTGATGAAAGCTGTTCTTGCAAGACAACCTTGGCGTTTTGACTTACCTGGCATTTTGCAAATCAATAAAAAAAAAAATAGCAAACTTTTCTGTAAGTGCTTTATTCACATTTCATAGGAGAGTGGGAAAACATCCATTCCCATTAAAGACGCTTTTTTCCCCTTTTAGTTTGGGATGGTGGTGGTGGTGGTGGTGGGTCTGGTAATTAGAGACGGTGATCGAGGCTACCCTTTGGGTGGAGGTCGGGAAGCGGAGATAGAGGACGCCAGTGCTTGGGGACAATTCTCAAGGCTAAAAAGACCCGGGTACCTAGAGAGAAGGGCGGCTGCGACCAGCTTGCAGCTGCCGAGCCCGTCACGGAGCTCACAAAGGCAGGTGCACCGGCAGGGGGCCACCTCCCGCGAGCCCCAGGCCGCTTCGGCTCCCTTGGACACCCCCGCCCCCCAGTTCTAGGCGGAGGCAGGTTACCTGCGGCGACCTGTCTCCTCCCTCCACCCGCACCACACCCACAGGACTCCAGTCTCCCCGGGAGAAGGACCGGGAGGGAACAAAGGGGTCTTTGTTCCCCGGCTCTGGGGGGTGGGAGTCATTCTCCCGCGCTTCCCCGCGCCCCTTGGGACTGAGGCTCTGCGCCGCAGCCTTGCTAGCTCGGGCGCCTCTCTGCGGCGCGACCCCAGGCTCGGGTCAGGGCGCGGCGCCCCAGGCCACGGCGGGCTCGGCGGAGCGGGCGCGGCGGGCTTTCGGCCGCGGGCGGAGGTGCGGGGGGCGGGCGAGGGAGCCTGCGCCGGGCTGGGCGAGGAGGAGCGGGGCGGGCCGGGGCTCGCGGGCTGCTCCTGCTCCTCACCGCCTCCGTCCTCCCCTTCCGCGCCTCGGCCCCTCCGCCGCCGTGCGCTCCCCTTCTCCCTTCGGGCACTTTGCTCTCCGGCCGTCCTTCCGGACAAACTTTGATGGAGAATTTCGCACCACGCTGGAAACATGCCGGTTATGAAAGGATTGCTGGCGCCCCAGAACACCTTCCTGGACACCATCGCCACCCGTTTTGACGGAACACGTAAGTCTTACACTTGGGCTAATTGCATGGTATTCATTCGGAAAATGATCCCCCCTCCCCCTTTAACATTACTTTTGCTCAAGTCTTTCTTTTCTGAGCCAGCAGGATGAATTTCCTCCTCTTCTTTGACCAGGTGTCCTTTGTGCGGAGATTTAGTTCTTCCTCCTGAGGTTCGGTGTACTATTAACACTTTGGATTGGTGTAGTGGTTCTCTCTACTTCCTGGGTTTGTAAGGGCTGGAAAACAGCCTAAGAAAGATCGACTCCGCGAGCGTTCTCCGTGGAGCCTGTAATTTTGGTACCTTATCAGGGCATTGGTTGTAGTTTAAAGATGAAAACGAGGATATTGTGCATCTCATTTTCCTAGCGTGTCAAGGCTGCCTGGATTAGGTGAGAGAATTTGGAGTGTTCTTTAATGGAGGTTTATTTCAAGAGCTTTATGTGATAGGCGTGAGTTCCCATGTGAGTTTAAGAAATGTAAAATACAATCGAGATTGTTGAGTGTGAGCTTTCTGTAGACGTGGAAGAGCTGCGAGTTGGTCAGAACCTTCGTTTCTGCTTCTTAGCTGGCGCGGCACATCTAACACTTCATGCCACAGAGTATTTAGGAAAAGGGAGCTGGATATTATAAAGGCTGACTCGATCATAAAAGAAAGTTTTAACATTTTTTGAGAACGAGTATTAGTGGATATTTTGTTCATTTAAGCTGCAGTGGGCGAAAAAATGGTGTGTGGATGTGTGGAGAGTGTTGGAAATTCTCTGCAAAAATATATTTTTTTCAGGACCACGGTCAGGTCCCCTATCTTTCCAGGCTTCTCAAGCTCTCAGCTTGAGCCTGGGAATCTTCTCAGCAGTTTTCAGCCCTATATAGAGGAGTCTGCACTCCCACCCCTAACAGATGCCCACAGCTGGTTCCATTAAGATTGTCCACCTTTTCCCAAGCTTATTCTGCTCTGTGTGCTCGCTTCGCTTTTCGTGTCTATTGTGCAAGAACCACATAAGCCTGTTTACTCTAAAAGCTTTCTCAGGGTTTCAAGTACCACTGGTTTTACTGTGACTGTGTATTTCTCTGTGCTGATATGAAATAGTACATCTAATTCCATTTCCAGTCCCTTAGTCTAGATACATGGCTTTATTAGCCTGGGGAGCAAGTCTTGGCTTCTGATGTTTGGGAATAGTTGGGCAAGTTTCTTCTATAGAACGAAAATGAAGCGCTTCAATTTTCTTCAGTTTTGTAGCTATCCCATTCAGCCTAATCACCGTTGATGTGGCTCATTGGTGATGTCTTTCATGTTTTTATCTAGGTTACTTCATTCTTATTGATATTTTACTTGTATAGGAAAGAATGAGTGAAGTAAGAAATGCTATTAGATATCTGTCTTCCTTAGGTAATAATAAGGAATAGTTTGAGTCCTTGTTACAGGCACTACGACCTTCACCCAAGGCATTTCCAGAGTCACCACTGAGGTCTTTAACCACAGACCATTGTAGGTTCTACCATTTATTTATGAGAAACTGATCAGTTTTCATGTGAACATTAGTTCACTTTGAACATTGGAAGCCAAAACATTCTACATATTGATCTTGAATGCATCTCCTGAAAATGAGGTAATTGGAAAGTGCTAATTACTTATCTCATTGTCATTTAAAGTTGAGTGGAGTGCAGTGTGCACTGAATTATCCCAGGAGAACCCTGGGAATTACTGCGGAGATACATTTAGATATCATTGCTAATGAAAGGGACTTTATATCATCAGTGTAAGTTTCTCTTGACCCCTTTCTGATTCTCATTATGTATGTTAAGCAGAAGGGTATGTTGGGAGAGATGAATGTTCAGGTGAATCACCTTCTTTTTCTATTTTAGCACTACATGAATGTAAACAAGTGGAAGGTTGGAAGTTTCAAAGCCTTATTTGAGAAGATCACATCAAATACCAATGTTTAGTTCAATAAAACATCCTAAAATTCTTTTGGAAACCATGTGAGGCCTGTGTTCCAAAGTCTGGAGATTCTTATAGAGGTCATACTTTTATGGAAACCCACAATCAGTGAAGTAAATTGTATAGTGATGATTATCATACAGCTTGACTTTTGGCAAGATTTTGTTTGCAATATTTAATGGCTATTTTCCTTTCAAGAACCCTCACTCAATGAAAATGGATTCTTCTTTTTCATTTGCTTTTTTAAAAATTGTGTGATGACTTCAAAAGTTAGAAACTTCTTCAAGAGAAAATCTTAGGCAACCCTTTAGCCATGAATTTTCTATATCTACAATCATAGGCACACCATTTTTCCTACTAAATGTGTAGTTCATCTTATTAACATCTTTTCTTATTGACACAAATTGTTACTCTTTCCTTATGAATATCCTTTCTCTTTATTTTTATAGCATTTACATTATTTTGTAAGGTAAAACTATTATTTTAAATTTGAAATGTTTTTATCCACTCACATGTAAACTATGCTGAAATAAATATTATTAAACTCAATATGTAATGTGTTGATTTGGTGTATTTTCTGCTGTATTTCTCAGATATATTTTATAGTCATGTTTATTTGTTTTTATATTTTTTGTTTGTTTGTTTGTTTGTTTTGATTTGATTTTTCTTGGTAGTGGGGATCGAACTCCAGACCTTGTTCTTGCCAGGCAGACTCTTATGCCACTGAGCTATCTCCCCAGCCATGTTTTTATGCTATCTTGAACAGTTCTAATGTGAACAAAAGAAAATAAAAATAATCTTGGCAAACTATGTTATTAACCTAATCAGTATGTAGTAGTACTATTATTATCCTTCTTGGTTTAATAACATATTGGAAAATAATAAGACAATTTAAGATATCACCTAAAGCTCTTCCCAGAAGAAACTAAATATATCAACATATAAAAGCATACCACGTAATCTTACTAATTTTTCTGTTGTGAGAGTATCACAGAACAACATCAAAGAAGTTAATGTATTGTATCATCTAGTGATACTTTATTCATTTACATAATAGAACATTTTTCCTTTTAATATTTGTGAAATGAGCTCTTTTCTCAGGAGAGAAAGGCAATTGTGGACCCTTAATTAAAACTATTTTTCTGAGATGCAATATAATTTATTTATTTATTTATGTGTGTGTGTGTGTGTGTGTGTGTGGCCAGCTCAGCCCACCAGGGGGCGGGGCTGGCTGGCATGTGGTGCTGGGGGGATTGAACCGCGGTCCCTGTGATTTGCTCAGCTTGTTCTAAGTAGGTGCTTTAGACCACTGAGCCATCTCACCAGCCCCTGCAATATAATTTATAAACATTATTGGAAAGCATAAATTTGTCTAAACATAAAATTATAACTGAAATATACTTACTCAAAGTATGTTCTAGCTTGTGTTTGATTTAAGTATGATGAGACAGAAAAAGTAAGAAATACTCGTTATGTCGAGTATGTACATGTCGTTTAAGGAGAAAAATAACTCCCGTGGAGTTGTTTGGACCATTACCTGTGACATTTCTGTCGTGAAGCACTCTGACACACCCACACATAGTTTTACCATGGTGGCTTTTGTGTAGTTCATTCTCACATAGATCTTTTTGAAAAAATACGTTTCATGGATTCAGAAATCTCTCTGAGTAGACTTGTGTAAAAGGAAGTGAATAGTAATTTGAACCATGAAAAAGTGTAAGAGAACACATAAGAACTTTTTAAAAAAATATATTTTGTACGGGGTCTCACTGCATAGCTTGGACTCATAGTGATCTTCCTGATTTTAGCCTCCCCAGCTCTGGGATTACAGATGTGTGCCACCAAGCCAGGTCAGCCTGGGGCCTAAGGGTGGGGTTGGGGTGGGGACAAGGCCGGCATGACATGAGATGCCAGGGACCAAACCTTGGTTTCTGTGCTAAGCACATATTTAAAAAATGAATTTTTAGTACACATATTTGTTACAAGGTATCATTGGGGAAAAACACATTTTTCGTTTTTGAAAGACAAAACTTTTAGAGGGAGGTGTCCATTTTCAAATGTAATGGTGCATTAGCCTACATTTCCTGGCCATGTCAGAATTTGGCTAGAATACTTTTTTTCTGCCTTGAGGTTACTAAAATAAGGGGCTAGAGAGATAGCTCAGAGGCCTAAGCACCTACCTGGCAAGCACAAGGATCCAAGTTCGTGATCCCCGGCCCCACATGCTGAGCAGTCTGGGCCCTGGATGTGGACCCCCACCATACAACCCCGGAACCAGGAGTGGTAGGGCATGCCTGTAATCCCATCACTCGGGAGGTTGAGTTGGGAGGATCTCTGCAAGTTTGAGACCAGCCTGGGGGCTACAAAAGTGATAGAAGGCCAGCTTGAACTGCATAGCAAAAACCCTGTCTAAGAAAAAAGTAAAAAGTTACTAAGACAAGATTTAAGTTTTAAAGGGAGTTTGCAATCCAGTGTATTCCACCAAGGTCATACCCATTAAAATAGTCAAAATAATGTTGGTTTAGAAAGTTACTAGCATTTGCATGTATTTTATGTACCCTTATGTAGTCTCCTCACAAGTGTCTAAGGAAATTTGTTAGAATTGAAATGCTTCCTTTGCAGAAGAACTTCTCAGTCACTTTTCATCTTTATGCTTTTACTAAGATACATAAAACTCCTTTAGCATTAGAAGAATAGGGAGAAGGGTAATTACGTAATGCTGGAGAAAGAGGGAAGAATCAGCTGAGACAGTGGAGTACTTCCTAAGCTTTTGCTGAACTGTGCTTTGGTGGGTGTCATCAAAGACATTTAGTCAAGAACAAATAATGACTCCTATTAGGTATGGGCCTGTCTATAAAACTAATACATGAATACACTCAGAGAAATATCTAGGGGGAGATATTTATAAATCAGTGGCCTTTGATGGTTTGTTCTGTCGACATGCTACTGGTCGTCTCTTTTGTTTTTATTCCTTATGTTTAGAAATGGGGTTCTTCTATCAGATTAGTACTGTATTTCATGTGTAGTAAACTGTCATCAACTCTGTGGTGTATTATGTCCCCTTTTCTACAGTTCAAATGTCCAGGGATGGAGACACTGGATTGTCTTCTCAGAGCCTTACAAGACCATAAACAAGTTGGCATCTGAGGCTGTGTGGTCTCATTTGAGGTCTCTGAGGTTCTCTTCTAACTTTATGTGGCTGTTGGCAGAAGTGCAGTTTCATGACTGAGGCGCCTGTGTTCTTGCCAGCTTGGGACTTCTCTCATCCACTAGAGCTGCCCTATCGCTTCTCCCATATGCACTCATATAAGAGAAAACGTACTTCTCTGAGTTCGTCAGGTGGGCCTAGCTTTTAAGATTTCCCATGAGTAATTTGGACTTTCTCACGATGCTCTCCATTTTGGAGAATTCAAAGTCAACTCATTGTGGGCCTTGATTTCATCCTTAAGCTCTGCTACGTTCACCACATTACCACATCCCTCCATGCTGCAGGGAAGAAATTGCGCAGGGTGTGCACACAAAGAGGTTGCAACCCTTGGGAGCCACCTTGGAATGCTTCCTACCCCTGTTACTGTCTCCATACCCTTGTCTATCATACAATGTGTAATGTCTTCACACTTGTTCTTCTCTATGGCAGATTTTGAGCACATTCTAGAGTTCAGAATGCAGGCTTCTTTCCTGAGTTTACACCTGAAATCTTTTTTGTTTTGTTTGTTTTTGTGGAACCGGGGATTGAACTCAGGCTCTTGCACTTGCTAGGCAAGTGATTATTCAACTGAGTCATCTCCCTGGCCCCTACACCTGAAATCTTTAAGAGTTTAAGGCCCAATTTAGTGAAGGGTTTCTTCACATCTGGTGATGGCATTCATATAAACCTGGTCTTAGTAAGTAAGCTATGCTGTCAGTCTTAATTTTCTGTATAATACTTTGTCAGATGAGAAACATAGGAATATTTTCATAGTATTAATGTCAGTCATCTGAAAGTATGTTCCTGTTTACATAAAAAGAAGGTTACATACTATTTCTTGATACATAAACAGGTTTTTTTTCTGGGTACCAAGGACTTGAACCCAGGGCTTCCTTCTGAGCTATAGCCTCTGGCACTCCCCCTTTTTTATTTTTAGACAGTTCTCATTAAGTGGCTAAGTTGTCCAGATTGGGCTCAAATTTGTGATCCTCTTTCCTACGCCACCCAGAGTGCTAGGATCATAAGTATGCATGATAATACCTTCCTTTGTCCTCAAATGGTGTGATATACCCACATTATCATAATTTAGGCTGGAAATGTGTGAGTGATTTAGGGGGTACAGAGTGCTGGGTACATTTGGATGTGAGAGGAATTATTTCTATGAGGAAAAGATTTGGGAGGTCTTTGTATAATAAATGGCTTTTGAGTAGAAATCCTTGTACCATATATGATAGGAACAATGACAATACTACATTTACTTTGCCAAATTCTGCAGCTTTTAATATTAAGGCTTAAAAAGAAACTTTAGGGAAACACCATAGGAGGCAAAATAAAGGTAGGAAGACTATGGAAACTTCTTAGAGTGGAAGATCTTTAAAGGCAGACTGCTTCGTCATGGTAAGACATTAGAAAGGACAGTTCTTTTTTTTTTTTTTTTTTTGATAAGAAATATGGTGCCATTTAGGCATGGTGTAAAAACTTTCAACCTTCCCTTATCCTACAGCTGTAAGAATA
>NW_004524619.1:757321-761464 GCF_000260255.1 Octodon degus | reverse complement strand
GGGCTGGCTGGCATGTGGTGCTGGGGGACTGAACCGCGGTCCCTGTGCTTTGCCAAGCTTGTTCTAAGTAGGTGCTTTAGACCACTGAGCCATCTCACCAGCCCCTAACTTTCTTTTAGGAAAGGAAAATATGTATTTCTCACCACATGGCTGAGAACTCTTCTCTAGGGTTGTTCATTCCTGACTTCTACCACAGAATTGCAACTGTGGTGAAGAGAAATAATTGAGGATATGCCAGGACTCGGTGCTGGGGAACCTTCGTAAAGGGGTGCTACTGGAGAAAAAAGCACAGAATTATTGGTGCTGCAAAGTTAAGCTGAGACCAGAGTAGGGTTCACTCTGATACGTGGGCTGATATTGCTAAATGCCAAGTTTTTAATCCATCTTGGTATAAACAGAGCCTGCATACAAAACAGACTAGGCTTCAGATTGACACATTGCACTGTTCAAATTTGGTAACTGGAGCAACTGAAGAATCTCCTCAGCAATTTAAACAGTCAAATAGAGTTCAAGAAATGATGCAAATGTATATATCCTAAAAAGAATGCAAAAGATGTACATATCTGAAACCCCTGTTCATGCATGACTTGATCTCTATTTAACTTGAAGACATTTTTTTTTTTTTTCATTCTTCAAGATTCATTACAAAAGTAACTTGGCTCCTAAATTCTCTGGAAGATGTATTTTATTTTCTCTGGTAGCTGTTAATGCAGTTGTCTGTCTTTACATCTTTCAGAAGTCACATGTTACAAATGAACTAATAATTTTCCGAGCCTATCAAACCTATTTGTTGTTTTCTGGCTGCTGCCATCCTTCACCCAGTTGTCGCTAAACTTATGACTTCCTGCACATCTGGTCTGTAATCACATCTCTGATACTTTGCTGCAGCTGTGCCGTAATCTGGCTCCTTCCTCCTTTGTCTTGGTTACTCTTCTCTCATTGTTGGGACATGATACCAGACACCCAAAATGAAGGAAGGAAAGGTTTATTTAGCTCACAGTCACTGGAGGTTTCACTCCATACTGGCTGGCTCCAAGGCAGAGTGGCACATGGCAGAGGGCAGCAGTTCATGGTGGCAGCAAAGAGCAAGAGCTAGAGGGAGGAGTAGCAGCAGTGGCTACAGAGAGCAAGTCTGAGTCTCTTAAGTTACATTCAGGCTATATACCCCAGGCTGAGTGTAGTACTCACACCCATAATCCCAGCAGTACTACAACCCATAATCCCAGTGGATCATGAGTTAATCTCAAACTCTAGAAGTCCCAGCCCCATGACTGCATGAGGTTTTGGGGGGACAGCTAGACACAAATCATAACACTCCCTCTTTATCACTTTATTCGGGCCCTCCTTTCATCACCTCCACAACTGCAAGCTGCCTCTAACCCGACCCTGTGACTGCCGGTGTCTTCTTCCTCTTACAGCCATTCAGTTTCCATTATCCTGGAGTGATTTCTGTTAGAAGCAAAAGGATCATTTTCCTTGTGTCTCACTCCAGCTCAGAGCTATCCTTTGGCTCCTTGCTACTTAGCATGAATTCTTAGTCTTGGTTACTCTTGGTTAACCCCAAGAGTCTTCTGACCCCAGGGGGATTCCATAAGGAAGCAGGTGTCCCTATCCTAAATCCCCTTTTCATTCTTGACTCCGGCTCTCTAACTTGAAGACAAAGTTTCTTTCTGTACTTCAAGATCCATTCTAAAGGTAGCCCGGGATAAGGTAAAGTTAGGTGACTTTTCCACCGTGCTTTCACAGACTCTGTTCATTGCTTGCACAAACTTTGTTCTGTGTGGCAAAGACACGCTTTCACATTACAACATTCAATTGGGCTGGTGAGATGGCTCAGTGGTCTAATGCACCTACTTAGAACAAGCTTAGCAAAGCACAGGGACCACGGTTCAATCCCCCAGCACCACATGCCAGCCAGCCCCGCCCCCTGGGGGGCTGAGCTGGCCACACACACACAAATAAATAAAATAAAAAAAAAAAACATTCAATTGTGACCTCTTTCAAGCCCTATGTGTGCTTTTTTTAAGATAAATTTTTCTCATTTCTTAAACTTACTTGGAAGAAAGTGTTTGTTCAATATGTACGTAAATCAAAAACTTTCAAGTTCTTTCCGGGCCAAGACTGTGCATGAAATAGTTATTTCCCTTTGGTGGCAGCTAGTTTTATCTTTCTATAAGATTATGTAGTTAGATTTAATTTTGAAACATAATTGTAGACAACTTTATTTTTACATGGTTTATTTCCCCAATTTCTTTAACTAATACTAGCGGTAATAGTGGCTAGCACTTTGAGTGTGTCTACATGATGCTATTTACTGTGCTGGTGCTTTACCTGTTCTTACCTCAACCTATATCCAGGCAGATGGAAGGTTACACCCTCTTTCTAAATTGAAACTGACAAACTCAAGCTTGGAATTCTGGACCACATTGCCTGCGATTTTTGCTACTGTAGTTTGTGATTTTCCCACTACATGACTCTGCTTTCAAATTATGTGTAATAAGAATAAGCAGACTGAATTAATTTGTGATCTCATTTCCAGTTTTTAACTCTTTCAAAGGGGATTTCTGGGCCAGGGAGATGGCTCAGTGGAATAAGCGCTCCCCTGGCAAGTACAAGGGCCTGAGTTCAATCACAGGTTCCGAAAACAAAACAAAACAAAACAAAACAAAACAAAACAAAACAAAACATAAAACCTCAAAAGGGATTTCTATTTTAACATTTGTAGCCATTTCTGATGTGCTGTTTTTTGCTTTTGGTGTAGTATGCTTAAAACCTTGTCATTTAAAGCAAATTTAAAAAGATTCTTGTTGAAGACATATCTGGAACTACTATACTAAATACATTCACTGCACAAAGCAGTTTTGCTTTTTAAAATCTACTGTCCATTTTAAAAAATAAACAAATCCATTTTTCTTTGATAGCTTGATACTTAGAATTTACTGGTGTGTGTGTGTGTGTGTGTGTGTGTGTGTGTGTGTGTGTGTATTTTCTTGTGAAGTTAATCTCCCTCTGAAAATGAGCCAATTCTCACAGCAATTTTAGTGACATCACTATAATTTTACCTTGGTAGGGTTTTTTGGTCAAAAGTCTTTTACTTATTTTTAATTTGCTTCTACTGGGAAAAAAAATGCCTTTTCAGGTGTTAGGTACTGTTGACATCCTTTCATCAAAATCATTTACCTTTTCTCCACAGCAAATTTACAGAAAGAAATAACTGTACATATCTTTCTCACTCTTTAATCTATATCTTGCTATTGTTTTTCAGGTTTTCTTTTGAAATCTTTTGGGCAGATGACTTTATAATATTTGCTGTCTAAATGACCTTCTTACATCAGTTATTAAACTAAGTGGAATTGAGATCAGAACATTTATTAGTCTGAGGATGTTTTATTTGAGTTTTTAGAATGAAAGATCTATATAAGAAGTCCAGATGCTATTGAAATATCAAATATCTAGTTTGACAAGAAGTAGACACTGTCCTTCAGTGTGATATTGAGAATATTCTAGTGGAGACAATCATATAAATGATAGAATTGGGCATACTTCTAACTTTAATGTAAGCATTTCTGCTGTGATTCTACAAATGATGGAAAAAAATGACAATCTATGAGAAAGAGCTTTGTGTTACATTAATTTGAAATAGCTTTTGTCAAGCTATATGTCAGTCATTTAAAAATGACTCTTCTACTCTTTCCTAGTGAACCTGTGGTTTCTGGTTTTAGGATAGTGAATTAATAAGCATCTAAGACTCTTGTCTATCTGTACAATATTCATGGTCATTAACAATTTATCTTTCACATAACGTTTGGAAGAAATTAATAATGCTTACTATTTACATAATATTTAACCTTAGCATAATGAAGTCGAATGTTGTTTTATATGTTTAAGGACAGTTTAAATTTCTTTTTTAGCATTTTCTATGTTTTCAGATTTACAGTATTTTATTAATTGTGTAATTGGTATTTTTTTTTTGTGTGTGTGGGGGCTGGCTCAGTATACCTTCAGGGTAGGTCTGGTAAGGTATGAGGATCTGGGTATCAAACCACAGCATCCTGAGCCTGACTGCTTTTTGGGCATTTTTTTATGTCTGAGTTTTTCCACATTATATTAAAAACTGAACACTTTCTTGGTAATGTGAATTGC
>NW_004524619.1:743861-756801 GCF_000260255.1 Octodon degus | reverse complement strand
TAAATAATACATCTTAATTCCTTTCTTTAATTTCCTTCCCTTCTCCTTTTCTCGCTATCTGTAGATATCTTTGTCATTTTAGAAAGACCCGGTACTTACTGGATAGATCTCTACTCTCTAGTATTCATCATTTATTTTTATTTATATGTCAGTACCACAATATAGGCACTTTATAGCATGTCTTAGAATTTTCATTCCACACTATTTTCCTCAACATTTTCTGGCTGATTGTACTTATTTGGACTTTCATAAGAATTTAAATATGAGATAATTTTGTTAAAAAATCCTACAAGTATTTTTAACGAAATGTCATATGGGAAAAATGATTCTTTTAGGTGTTGAAATCCATGTCTAAGAAATTGCTAAGAATTTCCAATCTTCAGATATTTTTGGAAGGTTCTTAATGAACTCTTACATATTTGTTATTAATTTTGTTCCTGGTAAGTTTATCATTGTAATTGCTGTAAAATAGAATCTTTTCTTCTACCATTTCTTAAATTGAATCAGCTTTATTTATTGACTTCTTCTTTTTTTTTTTTTTTGTGGTACAAGGTATGGAACTCTGAACCTTGTGCTTGCCAGGCAGGTACTTAAGCCTCTGAGCTATTTCTCCGGCCCTGTTTATTAACTTCTATAGTTTATTATTTTCTAACCAGCCACTTTTCTGACTCTTTAAATAATTTTAGAGGATTTTTTTTTATTTGGGGGTGTTTCAGGTAAGAAATATTACTGGTCTTCAATAACAATTTTTTCTTAAAATTTCTCAGCTAGGGCCGGGGAGATAGCTCAGTAGAATAAGTGCTTGCCTTGCAAGCACAAGGGCCTGAATTCTATCCCTAGTTCCGGGGGAAAAAAAATGCTCAACTGTTTTACAAATAGTGAAAAATGGTGGCCATAAAGAAAACCTTTCCAGAGAGCACATTGGCCAAGCAATGGCCGTGACTCATCCACATGGCTGACACTGACAAAAGTTCTGCAATCTGAGGTACAGGATCTCAGGATAAATCTTGAGGGGATTTTGCTGAACTTATCAGACCCAAAAGTTACAACTCTTGTTGCATAGGTCCTGCTTTATCTTGGTCTTTACCATCCAGCAGAAAAGTATAAAAATGAAATATAAGAAGTAAAGCCATGCTGTTATGTTGAGCTGTGGGGGACTCAGGTCATCAATTTGTGACATTGCCAGTGAAACGGAAGACCCAATACTATTGTTGGCTGCTGGACTCTTTTGGAATGTTTTGCTGAGTTTACACACCTGTAATATTCAAATAATGGAACTTAACAAAAAAAAAGGTATACAGATGAATGTCCATTTTGTATCTGTGTATTCAGAGAGGTTGGGATAGATATATAGTTACATTCTCTTAATGAATAGAATGATTTGTTCTAAAGATGTTTGTGAATGGATGTCAGGTCCGCATCTTGTGCAGCAATTAACCACTAGGAAGAATGTATGCAGTGTGTTAATTATTGAAACTGTCCTACCGATTTGATTTGAAACTGTCTCATTGCTATTTGTTTATCAATAAAATTATGGCAAAAAAAAAAGGTTGGGAATAACCACATCTAAAAAAAAACAAAAAAAAAAACAAACTTTTCCTGTGTCTTAGTAATTTAAAATTGTGTTCTTGTTTTTTCAATTAAGAATTTTCTGACTTTTAGATGGAAAGATGAATATTATATATTTCTACTTCATTAAAAGATTTTGTCATGTATTCCCAGTTTGTTAAGCATGTTTACCAATTACTTTGCATCATCTGTCTAAGAAATTATTTGGTTATTATTGAATCAATTAATACAAGGAATTCAATAAATCTGATAGTGTTGACCTATATTTACATTTTTAAATAAAAGTTGTACATCTATATATGTATATGTCTATAAAAAGTATGCTTGTATATTGTAATATGTATTATGCATAATATTGGCATTTATTTTTCCTCTTTTTAATGAATATTACTGGATTTTGGTTGTGGAAATACATTTCCATATTTGTGCCAGATTTTTCACATTTTAATGAAACTCCAAACTGTTACATTAAAACAAAGCCAAGCTTCAGTGGATTAAATGCCTGCTTTGGCAAGCTTAGGGACCAGGTTGGATCTTCTGTTCCCTGGGCCGGCCCTGCTCTGGAGCATGCTGAGCTGGTGACAGAGTCTGCGCATGGTGGTGCACACCTGTAATCCCAACACTGGGAAGGCTTAAAACAAGAGGATCACCAGGAATCCAGTCTGTGCAGTGAGACCCTGTACTAAATACACAAATGGAAAAATGAAAAAAGAAAAGAAAAGAAAAAAAAGCCAAGCTTGATTCGTAGATCTCCAGGTACTGGTAGCTTTGGCTATGGTCTTCTCCCATGTTCTTTCAGCTTCCTGTGTAGTGAATATAGAGGTAGTAATAGTGTATATTTTTATACTAGCCCTTTAGAGACACAAATCATCTATATCAACATCTACATCTCTATCTCCTTTCCTAGAGCAGCGAGCATGAATATTGTATACCCGCTACACTATTACTCATGAGAGGTATGATGCTTCTAGTGTGTAGATTAGTAAATGCAGTAGAAGTTATGGACAATTATAGCTTAAATGTACATGGAATACATGTGAAACATTTATACTATTGGTACATAAATTTTTTACAATGAACCCTTTTGGCATAATGAACTCAAAAAAATGAAAAAATGTAGTTACTGAAGCATTAAATTTCCATTTTTTTTTTCCAAAAAAAAGTTAATGTTGAATGCGCAGCTGAAAAATATTGGTCTTTGTATATCATGCCAAAGTGAGGCAGTGTCACTGACTACAATAAAATCAGATTACACAAATCTGCTGAATAAGCTTGAACTTACTCTGTAAAAATGAGTTTATGATTTAAAAAGACTATAGTTGAAGATGATGGCTGATCCTGCAGGTGTCTGGGCTACATTTTTGGAATGATACCTCTTTGTTTAGAATAAAGGAAGGCATTTTTTTAAAAAAATGTATTTGGTACAGGGTCTCACTACTCAGCTTGGACTCCTAGTGAGCCTCCTGTTTTCAGGCCTCCTCACTGCTGGAATTACAGGCGTGTGCCACCATGTCCCTTCTGGATGGCAGGCTCAGCATGCCCAGGGTCAGGGATGGCACGGCACATGGTGCCAGGAGTCGAACCCTGGTTCCTGTGCTTTCCTCAGTAGATGCTTAGTCTGCTGAGCTATCTTGCCAGCCCTTAAAGGAACGCACTTCCAAGTCAATTTCACTTATTTTGTAAGGTTTATAGATACCTTAATTTACATACAATAAATATCACCGTAAGTGTAGAGTTCCATGAATTTTTTAATATATACAGTTATGTAGCCATCACCAAGATATACAGCAAAGGTAATCTCTTTCCTCACTCCCAGGATAGAACAAATAGGAATCTGTGTTCTCTCTCAATAGTTTTGCTTTATTTAGGTGTAGAATTAATGAGCTCATACAATATTTATCATTTTTGTGCACTTTCTTTCATTTAAATTATTTCACCATTTGTCCATATTTAGCACTAATGCTATCAAGGTTTGTAGTAGAAAATTAATCGTAGTAAAGTAAAGCTTTTCAAAGTTAACTTTGTAGAAGGTAAAATATGTCACTGTATATGTTACTGTAAATTCAATTAAAAGTGAAAATTTACTGATTTTTGTGGTGACAGGACATGCAATTTTTGGTATAACACAGTATCATAGTGAAGATACTGTTATTAAACTTATAAAAATCTATTATGTAGACATGTCCTTGGACTTTGCGTATGATTCACATACAACTAATTGTTTTCCAAAAAAAAAAAAATGATAATCAATTACTGGAGAAACTGCTGTGGTCAAAATTATCGAAGCATATATGAGGAATTAGCTACAGTAATTACACTAAATGATGTATGATGTTAAATCCAGACAAGTATTTGTCATATTAGTGCATAGTTTTTCTTGATTTCTGCCTCCAGTAAGTCAGAATTTTGACAGGCTTGAGTTTTAGTACATCATAAACAACCTAAGTTATTTGTTTTTTTTCTCTTTCTTTGTGTGTGTATTTAGGACAGGGTGTACAGGGTCTCACTGCATAGATAGGATTTGTAGTGATCCTCCTGTTTACAGCCTCCCAAGAACTGAGATTAAAGGTGTGCTCCACCACGCCCAGTCTCAATCACCCTCTCAGCACACCCCAGCATGGCAGGCCCAAGGATCCAACTCCCAGCCCTTGCGTCTGCCTAAGCAGGCGCATTTATTTGTTTTTTCTAAACAAGTCTTTTTATTGTTTTCTAAATTTTGTTTGGCATTATTGGAATATGCTTAATCAAATCATCAAATGACACAAAAAATTTGTGAAGAACAATTATTTTGAATAAAACTTGCCTATGGGTGAGCATTGAAATGTGTTGCTAGATAAGCAAGAGAGAAAAATTAAACAGTGAGAACTTAAGTTATGTAGTAGATTTAATTGTTGAAGTCTGCTTTTTTTTTCTGTTAAATATTTCAACTTGGAAGATTATTTTGATGGAATTTTTTTCTTATTTGGGTGAATTTATTTTCAGAATTGTTTTTGTAGTATGTAAATTTGTGACAACATTAAAAAGATTTATAGACACGTTTTGTGATAATTGTATTACAAAAATATTTTTAAAGGTAATTACTATGAATGAGGCACAATTAGAGGAGATGTGAAGTATTTGGACTGAAATGCTTACGCATTGCAACATAGTCAGTAATGTTCTCAACACAGCAAAATTTGGGGCAAAACAGAATTGAGAATATCCTCTGTCCAGCTACGTTTGATGTGCTTACAACTTATTTTAGCAACTACAAATATGCTTTACATTAAAATTTAGTGAAGATGTTCTAATCTCTCAGATAATTTGTTATTTCTAGAAGATACCAAAACCCAGGTAATCATGCAGGTAAAATCTAAAACCAAAAGGTTCTATGTTGTTCAGTGGGCCCCAGATATCTGACACAAGCTGTAGAAGTTAAAAGGGTTTACAGAAATAAATTGGTTTCAGTTGAGGTGTTTCTAGAAAGGATACAAAATAAAACTATAGATAAAAAAATAAAATAGTAAGATTAACATCCTATGGGAAAAAAGGCCAGTAGAAAAACAGGAAAAGTTATGCTTTCCTGGATGTAGACAGAGAAGAGACAATTCAAGCAGAAATGTACAAAGCTACTAGAGAAGAAAAAAAAGTGTTCATGATAAAGTCAAAGTTTCAAATTGATAAGTTCATGAGTCTCTACCTCTCAGCCTAAAGGAACCCGTGTTAACTGCCTATATAAGAAAAAGCCTGTTAGACGTTTGATAGAAGCTCAGACAGATTTATCAATAGTTATAGGAGACACTTCCAGATCCTTACCTCCATACAAAAAGCTAATATTTGTAATCCCAAAGTTACATTATTGGAATCCCATCAAGTTGATTACAATCTACCACTTTCAATGTATCCCACAGCAAAAATAAAGACACTAAATTATATTTTCAATCATTGGGGAGTCAAGGGACTCTTAAGTTCAGCCACGAAGATAACTTTCCAGGGAACCAAGAGAGTGACCCAGGGTCTCACCCAGTTTTTATTCAGTAGGAGAGTGACTTGAGGAGGATTGACTAAAAATTGTGGGAAGTAGGTAATCATTGTGTGCTGAGCTAGGTGGGTGGCCTACATTTACCTAAGGCCAATTGATTACAGTAGCCAGCTCTGTACATAGGAAATAGGGTCATGCTCAGTCAAAATGGAGACAGTCACTCTTCTTTCAAGGAGAGCTGCTCCGGTGGCCCTCCACAGGTAGTTACCCCGCCAGTGACCCCACATACAAACTAGAGTGCTCTGTGTTTTCCCTATTTCTGGCAATCCACGTGCCCCAAGTAATAATAGAGTTGGTAAAATATAAAAGGCCAGTTTGTTTGAGACAGTATACAATGGCCATAAAAGATAAAAGGAATTAAACCTCACATTTAAGAGATATTTGCTAATAGAACTACAAAAAGTTCTAACTCATCTTTTTCATAATTATCCTGTTGTGATTATTTGACTTGTTTCTTTGGCTTTGTCTCCTCCAGACTCAAAGCTATATGTCTACCCAAGAGAAAAATGCCTGTCATCTATTGAGGTCCTTTAGATAAAACCTCTAAAGAATATATCTGACTGCCAGTCAACAACTACCACCCATTTCAGCATGAAGAAGCCAGAGTGGTCTTTGCCCATATTTCCCTTCACGGCAGTTCAGGTTACTTCTTCAGAGGGGGAAATATTGCAGGCAGCCGAGTTAGATAAAAATATTATAGGCAGTCAGACAGGGCCAGGCCCTCTAAGGAGACAGCACACAAGATGAGATGCCTTACAACTGTGGGAGGGGCGGATGCTCCTGCTGTGAACCAGACCTAAAGACCTAAAGGCCAAACAAATGCTAAACGAGTAGCTCCTGGGATTGATATTCTAAATAGGTATCAATCACCTGGAAAGACCCAAGTGAGTCACTAGCCCAACCCCCAACAGAAAGAGACCCTATCCCGCATTCCAACCCCCCACAGAAAAAGACCCTGTCCCATAGGTAATCCCATTGGTTGACCATAGTTTTGTCCCACCTCCTGCCCACCTAAGCAAGTTCCCATTCTCTCTACCTTAGCCTCACATGGTTTTACACTATAAAAGTCCCTGGAAGAGACAGCTTCTTGGGGAACTACCCACTCGGGCCCCTCTCCTGTCCCTCTCTTGGACAGAAGCTTTCTTTCTCTCAATAAATATATTCTGCTCATAAAAAAAAAAATTAGTGAAGAGTCCATTGATGATATCAGAAATTTCAAATTATTCATAAAATGCCCGTTGGTGAAGACGTACAGGCTACTCTATAGAAATTGAAAATAATAATATTGGGGCCAGTAAGATAGCTCAGCGGTCTAAAGCACCTGCTTAGGCAAGCTTAAGCAGGTGCAGGGGGCCAAGGTTCAAACCCAGGTACCACATGCTGTGCCAGCCCTGCCCCCAGGGTGGGCTGAGCTGGCCAAAAAAGAAAAAAATATATATATTATTATAGAAAATAAGAAATAGTTTAGGGAATAATAAGAGAGATATGGCTAATATTGTGACTTCAATAGGTGAACTTATAAAGAAAATATAATTATTTTCATTTTCTGGTATATTATTTTCTGATAACATATATGCATATAAATTTAAAGAAATAATTTCAAATTTCAATCCACTGATAAAATAAATTTCATAAGTTTGATACAGTTAAATGGGTCAAAAATAAAAATATTTATAAAACTACATTATTTTATTATTTTTAACTCCTACTGCCTCTGTCAAAGGACTTCCTTTTCACCGTATTTTATGCTCATTTCATAAAAAGCTTTTTGCAACTGTTCTAATTTGGCACAGCTTTTTGCTTCACACAAATTGCGAAGGCCAAATTTTCTAAAATTAGTCTATAGTTTAGTATTTATGTTATTTTCTGAGGAAAATTGTCACACAGTTTTGGTAATAGAAATACTAGAACAAAGATCTAACAGATGGATAACCCTGTTTGATATCTCTGAATTTGATGTGTTAGACACCTTAAAATAAAACCACTTGGGTCTCCATTGTTCTTCTATGTGTTTATTGTTCTCACTTGACAGGCAAAGAGTCACGAGCGAATCCTAAAGAGGCTGTCTTTTATCCCAAAGCTATTACAAATGGCTGGGCTCTTCCTCTGCCTTTAAATTGCAAACAGCTCCTCTCTCTCTCTTCCTTCAGCTTTACTCTCATATGGCTTTTTTTTTTTTTTCTCATAGTTTTGAAAGAAGGAAAAGGAAAGTGAATTAACATTTAGTGAAAGCAACCATGAGCCCTGTACACTTGGCATTTTCGTTTAACTTGGTGTATTTCACCTCTATAACCATACAAATTAGATGTTTTTTATTTCTAACTTGTGGATGGGAAATTGAAGCCTACAAGGGTTGAACACACTGTCAAAAATCATATACCTTACACGTAGCAAACCTGAAATTTATACACATGATTTTGACAATAGCAGGCTATGTTTAATAAAAAGCAAAATAAAAATTGACTTAGACTATAAGGAACTAAATGTATGACTTAATTCCTCAATGATTGTGCTTGACCTTAGTATAATATACTAAGGGACTATTTGTATGCTTTTAAGAAAACAGCATCAGGGAAACTCAACCTGGAAAGTTGCAAATGGCAATATTTAATAATCAATATTTGTGGATTATTCAGTAATTTACCTATCATGTTAAAATAAATTTTCAAACTTTTTTTTAAACTTAGGGCTCATGATTGACTAGTGTCGGAGACTTGAGAGCTATGTGGTAAGCCCAGAAGTGTGAGAATATTAGAAAAGTTGCAGAGCTATCTGTAGAAAAGTGTGACACTAACTTGAATTTAAAATGCTTCTGGGTCATCACCAGTTGCTTAATATTGAAGCAGCGTCGAAAATTAGGATGATGGAGACCTACGAACACTGCCTTTGACCATTGTGACACTGTGTTGGGCGAACACAGCTGTTAAACTTATCAAATAGTATCCCTTAAATATGTGCATCTTATTTTATGTGAATTATACTTTAATAAAGCTGTGATAGATGCTTTCTGCATTGGTAGAGAAAAGGCAGATTTATAACTACATATCTAGGAATTACACCGTGCAGTCAACCTCTTTGTCTCTCCGCTCCTTCCACATCTCTTTCCTGGTTCATTTTTAGTTTTGTGGAGTTAATTTATTAAGTGCATGAGACTTGCAAAACCAGTGAAATTAACAATTAAAGATGATCAAAATTAATGGGAAGTGATCATGTTAACCGTGAAGGAAGATGAAAACTAATGCTGATTTTGTTTAATGAGCAGTGCAGATTTGCCTGTTGCTTCAGTCATGTACTGGTTATCATAGCCCACACTGCGTTTAGCCGGGTTGCTCTGGGATCCCAGCTGGACTCACTCATGCCTACTCAGAGCCCTGTGTCTAGAGGCTCTGTCCTGGGTGGCTTGTGCATGACTTGTCAGGAGAAACTTAGCTGTGACATTTCTGTTCCAGATGGCTGCCTTGATATGCTGGTCTGAGCATGGTCCTATGGTATTAGCAGAGGTAGAACAAAGCCTGATAGCACGTGACTTTCAAGGTTTCTTTTGGGTCTTGTTTGTTAATATCCTATTGGTTGAACTAAATCACATGGACTTGTATAGTTAATGAATTAATTCCTCCCACTGTAAGTGGGCATTGAAAGTCATATGTGAATGGAGAATTAGAGTGAGTAACAAAGAGCGAGTAACAAATCTGTCACATTTGCCGTATTATTGCTATCTTTTGGGTAGGACAGAATGACACTTCTTAAATCTTTAAAGTGCTTGAAAAAATATGAGCCATGCTGATTTTCTTTGTAAAATGATAGCTGTATATCTTGAACTGACTGTTTTATTTCCTCATATGCAGTTAATATTAAATATGAATATAGAACAGAAAATCTGTGACGCTACTTGTGCGACATAAAAGTGTTACAAAAGAGTTCTTGATATTTCAATACAATGAAAAACTGCATATGCAAAACATACACACTTGGGCATGTTTCTTCACATAGTCGAGACTATTTGTGGAAGAATGTAAGCCAGAAGAGGAGGGCGTTCACCTTGAACCTGTTGCTCAGTGCTTGCTGTGTCCCCAGCATGATTCTAGTGAATGGTTAGAATCTCAAATAAATGTTGAATGAACTTCCAAAAAGAAAGTTCATTGAAAGCTTTCATGCAAAGAAAGACTTTACTACTGTTATGGGACCAAGTTTCTTTAAATAATCTGGTTGGAATGCATTTCAGTAACAGATACATCAATAAAGATGGAGGCAGCAATAAGGAAACCAGTAATGTCTTCAAAAGTCATATGAAGGCTGGTGATATGCACAGTGCAAACCCCTGCACTGAAACAGCAACAGGGATGGCTGCTATTCTAGATGCTAATTTGATAGATTTAGGTCCTCTGTAGTTTACATTCTCTATCTCTATAATAAAGTTATCAATGTTATTTGACATAAAACAATTGTTTGGATTAAAGTGACTGCAAGCAGGTGCAGGGGTTAGGGGTTCGATCGCCTGGCCTGCCATGCCAGCCTCACCCCCAGGGCATGCTGAGATGGCAATTGAGCCAGGGTGGCCCACACCTATAATCCCAGCTCTTGGGAGGCTATAAACAGACACATCACTACAAGTCTGATCTAGTAGTGAGACCCTGAACACTCTGTAGAATCTTCCCTAAAATATAAATAAATAAACAGATAATAATTTTTCTCCATTTAATAGATAAGAAAATTGAGTATCAGTTGGCTTATGGTTACTGCAGTGATGAGTGACACACAAAATTGGGGCCAGTTGTCCTAATTGTCAGGTCTATGTTCTTAAATCATGCCGTACTGTTCCCAGGAAGGGTTGTATGGGGGAACAGAGAGGATTTACATCACAGAAATCTCATAAACATTGAGAAGGCATGTTGCTTCTACTAATACTGATTTTTGTTGTGTGTGTGTGTGTGTGGTACCGGGGATTGAACTCAGGGCCCTGTGCTTGCCAGGCAGGCAGGCGCTTATGCTGCTGAGCTATCTCCCTTGCACTTATTCAAGCTATTTCTTTTTATAAACCACAAAAATCTATAAGGTTTTCCAGTTTTTAAATGTGGATCATTTCATGAGTCCAGGAGTTCTCCTTCAACAGGAAAGACTAGCTGTTGAGTTTTCTTATTTTAAAACCTGTGCCCGTAGAACACAATTGCCCTCCCCCCCTCAATACACGGCATTCCTATATTATTGGTTAAGGGATTTTTATAAATCAATATCATCTTTTTAACGAAGACATTCCAGTGGGAGAGCCACACAATTAAATGACAGTCTATTTACTGTGTCTAAATTCTAACAAGTTTTCACTCTAATTATTGTAGATAATTGTAGGCTTACAGGAAGGTTCAGCCTAGTCACCTAACACTCATTTTCAATCACGAAAGATGAAAAGTGGCAGGTTTGGGGATATTTTAAAGATGGCAACTCATTAACAACTTCCTCACAAACCATGTGGAGCTATTGAATTCTTATTTCACAAATGATAAAGCAATTAACATGTAATTATGGATACTGAGGCTTATCCACTGAAGTCCTTTCCTTCAGCACCTTCGGGGCCCACGTACACCTCTGTTTCTTGAAGGCCCTTTGTCTTTCCCCAACTAGAGCAACTCTGAGATAATCTATCTTACACATTGGGGCTCACATCATCTTTCCTTTGAAGACTGAGTTCTGTGGCTGAAAAGAAATTGGAAGCCACCCATTCTGTCGCCTAAATATTGCATAACTGTCACTGTTTCACTGCGTGAGCACGCCTCAACTTGAGGCCCAGCTGCCTGTTTAAACCCATTTTTTGTTTTAAAGATTTATGTATGTATGTATGTATGTATGTATGTATGTATTTGGTACAGAGTTCAGACCCATAGTGATCCTCCTGTCTCAGCCTCCATAGTGCTGACATTACAGATGTGCGCCACCATGCCCAGTTTCAGTGGCCGGCATGGCATGTTTTACTGTAGATCAAACCCTGATCCTTGCACTTGCCAGGCAAGTGGTTAGACCGCCAACCCCATCTATAATGGAGCTGGTCCTTTCCTTCTACTTGCATGAAATCTATGTCAAATTCCATGACATTTTTTTTGTCCAGATTAGATAATGAAATGATTTTTTAACTTCTATAGTTTTCAAAAAAAAAAAAAAAAAAAAAAAAGAAATCTGAGTTCAGCTATGATCCATCTTCTGTTGAATATAATAGCCATGATTTTTATTTTCAGTTGAAATAATATCTTCTTCCCTCTCCCAGTAGAGGCCCAGTGGGGTCCAATAGCTTGCAGTGAAAAGTTCCCTATTTAGAAATTGTGTAGCCTGTTCATTAGGCTCTCTCAGGCTCACATGGGTTGAATCCGGAGGAGGGAAAGAAAGATAGGGAGCAGAGAAGTGCTTAGTGGAGTAATGCTGTGGTTGTCACTGACATTTTGGAACAAAATTATTATTTGCATAATATACACTGGTATCCTAGAACTGATAGGAAGTCATGTGGATGGATCCTTAGTTGTGTACTGTGTCTTCTGGTTGTTACATATTTGAAATATGCCATGTGTTTTGGGGTCATGGTGAATGTGGTTCCATTCAAGGAAATGTGCTTTGGTACTTGAGCACTTCCCTTACATGTGTGTGCACATGGGGACACCTACACACACACACACACACACACACACACACACACACACACAATCACACCCATGCTATGTATCCTCTGTTGTTCCTCTTTTCTTGGGTGATAGCATTCATCTCTAACGTACAAGTCTTTCTATTTTCTCAGTGTATTCAGGGTTATACCTTCGGCTTCACTTTACCTCTCCCAGGATGCTTTCTTGGTCAGTAACTTAGCCAACTCCACATCTGTTCTCTGTGAGCCTGTTACATTGAGTCCATAGGAGAAATTCTAGGTAGACAATCTCCTGCCATTCGGACGTGGGAGTGTGAGATCCTAAAATCTTAGAACCTTCCTGTTCTTCGCAGGTCACGTTCAGTGTGGTGATCTCTGCTCACTCTAGCAGCTGGATATTTCTTGTGAGCTCTAGCAGCTGGATATTTCTCATGAGCAGCTGGCCAGCCATAGGCTCTTATTTTCGAATTAGTTCCCTCAACATGCCAGAGGACATTCTTGCCATATTTTACTTAAGACTCATTTTCTGGGCTTGAAGTAAGACTCAAACCTCCAGAAGACTATTTTTTTGGAGCCAGAGTCTGGTATCACATTACAGATAAATGAGCTTGAAATGTCAACCAAAGAACTACAATATATTCTACTTTTAACTTTTTGTAAACCATGCTGGATGGATAACTTCAGTTCTACCACACAGTTGATATATTTTAAAATGTTTTAAATATATTTTA
>NW_004524619.1:734514-743761 GCF_000260255.1 Octodon degus | reverse complement strand
ATTTTGAGTTGACAGAGGTAACCTAACCAACTACCATTATGTTTGGTACTAAGAGATATACCTTTCAATAAAATTATTGAAATGCAAAAAAAAAAAAAAAAAAAGACTCAAACCTCCTAGTCTCTAGCTTTTACAAATTTTGCAATCTCACTATTTTATAATCTCAGTGTGAATGGAAGTTAAAAGTGTGAAAACTTGTTTCTGTTTAGCTTGCTTGAAAATTTTTTGTGTAGAGACTCCTAATCTTGGAATATAGTGTTCGTAATCCTAGTACTTTATTCTTTAAAATTTTTTTAATTTTTATTATATTTGTTATTTTTATTTTTTGGTACTGAGGATCAAACTCAGGACCTTGTGCTTGGCAGGCAGGCTCTTATGTTGCTGAGCTATCTCTCTGGACTAATTCCTAGTATTTTAAGACCTCAACAAAGCAGGAACCAAAATATCTGTTTTCTTACCCCATTGTATAACAAAGATACTTGCCATATAACTGCCCCTCAATAAGCAGATAGGTCAAGCTAAAGGGAATCTTATAGAGCCCATCAAGGATCAAAATTCTTCTGATGAATGAGACAATGTATATAACCTTTGCTTTTTTTGAAGAATGTTAATATGAATCTTACTGTTAATGAAATTATATACAATACTTTATTACAAAAATAGACATGTTATCTTGCTTATTTTTCAATTGTAGTGCCTTACAATTTTGAGAAGAAATTGTAAATGCACCCATGTAAGATCCCTATGTTTGTTTGTTTGTTTGTTTTGAGACAAGATCTTGCCTGTAGCCCAGACTGGCCTAAAACTCACAGCGATCCTCCTGCCTTAGACTCCTGAGGGCTGAGATTGCAGGCATGTGCTGCTACGTCCAACAAAATCCCTATTGATGTGCTCCACCTTTACCACCTCTGTGAAACATTGCATCATATAAACAAACATATTTTTAAAAATCAGAATTATTTTTTTAACTTTCTGAGAAATGTCCTTACTGGCTTACTGTTTTCTAGATTTAATTAAGTATGTTGGAGAAAATAGTGTATATTTTTTCCTCCTACTCATTCATTTCTCTATATCTATTTCTCAGTGGTTGCAGGAGTAAATATTAAGTTTCTGTGAAAAATGAATGATCCTTGCCTACAATCTATTTTTCAAATTGTCATGTTTGAAAGTTGGTGCAAAGATAGCTATCTAGCCCTTTTCTTAAATTCTTCTTTAATATTCAAGGAGATATTCAGTAGCTTGAGTCTATAAATAAATGAACCTATCAGGAGTAAGAGGCCATGAATGACAGCTCTGCTTCTCTGATTACTAGATTCATTTAAATGATTTAATGTGCATTTTAAAATTAGTGCCTGTGAAAGTTTTGAAGGGGAGTGAGGAAACACGCTAATTACTGACTCTGCTGAGTTTACAGAAAAATTGAAAAATACGCATTAAGTCACTGTGAGACATGGCTCTTTGTGGATTGTGAAGTAAGAAGCTGAATTTGGTTTTGAATACCAGAAAAATGTGGGGCTGGGGAGATAGCTCAGTAGAATAAGTGCTTGCCTGGCAAGCACAAGATCCTGAGTTCAATCCCCAATACTGCAAAATCAGTCAATCAATCAATCAATCAATCAATCAATCAATCAATCTCACATGTAGTTTTACTAAAGCTGTTTGTCGCGCACGACCTCGCCAGCAAGGACGACGCAACACACAGCTCTTCCTTCAGCGGCTTATTCAGGCTCCTAACAGTAAATTTCTTATGCTCTCTCTCTTTTCCCTCGAGCCCTCGGCCTATATATGATCCCGAGCCCAATCCCAGTGCGCCACGTGGGGATCGCCCATGGGTCCAGCCTATGCGGAAGCAAATCATGACAGCAGCCCTGGCCATATAAGGAGCTGTTGTGCACAGAGAGCGCTCACCCACGGGGTGGGGGGGGGGTGGAAGGCGGAAACCAGCGCCATCCTGTAGGCGCGGTCCTTCGCAGCTCTCCACAGCTGTTATGGGTTAAATCTCTCTCTCTCTTTTTTTTTTTCCGTTCACACAAATGTCAAGGGTCTTCACTCCAAATGAGCATAAGAAGTTGACACTGTTTGTACTAAGTGTGTGACAATAGGATAATCCTATCTGAATGTGTCAATTCCCTATCTCAGGCATGTAGCAGAGAGTGGGAAAGCCTTCTGGATTTTCTAAGTAAAAATGTGAGCTTTTTTCCCTGATATCTGTTACTTCATGGTAATAAGGATCCTTTGGTACCTGCCTTAGCTGAGCAACTTAAAAGAACAGCAGATTATTGTAAATTGTGGTGTCTCTTAATACCTAGATAATCGTTGAGAAAAGTATACTTGGAAATACCAGTCTCTCTGCTAAGCATGTTTTATGCATAATCTAATTTAATCCATATATTTTATAAGATATTCTCATTTCCATTTTGCAAGTGAAGAAGCTAGCATATGGAGAATTTAAACAATTTGTCCTATTTCAAAAAATGAGAGTCATAATTCAGATTTAGATTTGAGCTCTTTTGTGATTGTGGAAAATAATCCTCACTCATCAGTCATCTTAATTATATGATAAGTATGTTTTGAAGGAGTTTGGAATTAAATTTAGGGTCTTAAAAGTGCTTATCACATCTACTTTTGAGCTGTATTCTTTCATAAAAGATTCTTTTGTTTATTTTTAGATTCTTTAATTCAATCTACTGCTAATAATTTAGCCACTTGTTTCTGAGGAGGTATTATATCATATTTAAAAAGAAGAGATGTTATCTAAGTTAGATAAATGAAAGGTAAAGGAAAGTATAGTTTATATAGTATAAAGTAAGTGTTATTATATATATATATGGTATTACATGTGTATATTTATACAGTTATACAAATATACAGTATATTTGTACATCTCATAATCACATTTTAAATGCATATATGTTGGTTGTCCTATAAAATTATAATGGACCTAGAATTCCCTTAGTGTCTGGAATTGTTACTGTACCTTTTCTATGTTCAGATAGGTCTTCATTCACAATATGATACTATTGTGCTGCAATTGCCTACAATACTCACACCAGAAAAATGGTGCATGTGTCCTCAGCCTTCAGCCTACGGGTGGAACACACATCTACTATACTAAAAGTATTTGAAAAGGAAATTTCATAACTTATATTCATTAACTATAATATATAATATGCCGTATAAATTCACATGTATACAACATGTATATATTATATATGTGCATATATGTAATATGCAGTATAAATTCACATGTATATAACCTGTGCTCTGTAGGACACTTGCTTACTCTGTTTTTTTTTTCTTTTTTTTTAATCTTTTTGGCGGAACCAGGGATTGAACTCAGGCCCTTATGCTTGCCAGGGAAGCACTTATTCTCCTGAGCCATCTCCCCTGCAACCTTGCTCTAGGTTTGTAGCCCAGAGCAGTGTGCACTAGGACTCTCCTGGCCATGTAGTAAGCTATCCGCATAGTAAACCCCGTGATGTACACACAGCAACGGGATCTCTTAGGGATGCCTTTCTCAGAACACGCCCCCAGCGTGCAGTTCTGTCGACAGTCTTCACACTCACGTCCCCGCCTGTCAGCTCCCTTCCACCTCCGCACAGCGTCTCAGCACCTCGGCCACCACCCCAGACCCCGTTCTTTTCTCTCTTGTGTGATGAAAAGACAAAGATGAAGATTAGAAGCGGAAATCTTATAGTGGGTGTTATTTGCTCCCCTTATTTTTTCTGTAGCACCCTGTGAGGACTTTTATAGCTTTCTTCATTTTGTTCAGTGGTGTTTTTGCATCTGATATGTGCTATTTGTTCCAGGCTTGAAAGGAAAGTGTATTTTAGGAATTTTAATTATTTTTGATACATTTTAACTGAATAAATCTTTAAAACACAAATATGGTGATCTCCTCAGAAAAATACTAAGAAATGCTCCAGAGAATTCTATAATCATTATGAATTAAGTGTTGATGCAACTCTTTTACTAAGTTCGCCAATCTCAATACTCTGTCAACCTCAGGAAAATAGAAAACTATTTAGAATGGAGTCAGGTAAGCTAATAAAGTAGTCCAGAATATACACCTAAGAGCTTCACTTTGAATCTACTTTAGATTTTGAAGGAGTATTCTCTTTTATTTTATTTTATTTTGTATGTATTTGGTACAGGGTCTCACTATGCAGCTCAGACTCATAGTGATCCTCCTGTTTTCAGCCTCTGGGACTACAGGTTTGCACCACGATGCCCAGTCTCTGTGGCTGGCTCAGCGGCCTACCGTCGCTGCGGTGCAGAGGATCGAAACTCGGTCCCTGTGCTTGCCTAAGCAGGCACTTCGTCCACTGAGCTATCTCGCCAGTACTGTCTCAATATTAACAACTAAATTCAAACTGAGTTTTCAGTATGTCTTCCTTTTGTGTCTTAAAAACATGTCCTGAAAATATTAGCTTTCTTTAAAGAAGTGGTATCTAGCACAGAAATGATACAGTCAAAATTAAAACCAGGAGAGTATTGCAATGGAAAGATTCATATAATTGAAATTATTTTTATTTTTATGTAGAAATAAAAATGTATGTCTGTTTTCCCTTGGAAAAGAAATATTTGAATTGATGTATAACTGTGTTTCTATTAATAAAAATTGCTACAATTGAAAGGAAGAAAGATGCCCCTTTGAATTAGATACCAACAATTTTATATTTTACTATGTAGAGTTCTTTGTCAATTAGACATGGTGACAGTTTGTTGTTTTGTTTCTTCAAAATGGTAAATTGGTCTCTTCACTCTAACTGGAATACCATGAGTTTTAAAAGGTATCTCACAGGAACAAATATTTACAGAGTTGAAACTTTTGATAATATCTTGGCCTACATATAGTAAATAAGAAATACACTGTTTACATTTACACAT
The DNA here is from genome assembly GCF_000260255.1 of Octodon degus. NCBI lineage: Eukaryota > Metazoa > Chordata > Mammalia > Rodentia > Octodontidae > Octodon > Octodon degus. The sequence continues at coordinate 738,871 of NW_004524619.1, read as the reverse complement.
TTCTCAAAAAAGTCATTTATTGCAATATTCATAAAAGTCCTTTGTAATTTTATTGGGGATACCTTTTCATGCTCATTGTTTTATTCCAGATTGGGGCATAAAATGGCAGTGTTATGCATCATGTGACTGACTAGTTCAGGTATTGCTGGGTGGTTGTAATTTCTGTAAATTATGTAAAGATCATAAAGACTAATCATTTTATACATAGTAGTGTATTTCTTCTGGAAATCCTGGCAAACATTTTTATTTTCAGGGTTTCTATAATGAAATTTAGTTTGCTATGTTGATTCTTCTATTGATCATGTATTTATCCAATTAAGTGTAAAGACTGAGTCTAAATTGATTCTCATAATACTCTCTGTGGCATTTCAGAGGGAAAAATAAATCTGTGTGTTATTTACATTTACTTTTCAGTTCAAGTCCAAGTTCTCATATGGTACTCAGACTTCGCATTAGACCTTTTCTTCAGCTACTGCATTTTCAGCAGGTGTGTATGAGTTCAGTGCCAATTTAGGTATGTTAGGTTGTTTACAAACAATGCTACCTAAAATGAAAAATTCAAATTAAAATATTTGTACATTCCCCATGATTAGAATTTTCTCAGCAAAATGTATGCTGCTGAATTTGGTGAAATATTTGAGTTTTTTGGTTTTGTTTTTAGTATTTACTACAGGGTCTACAGGGTCTCACTACATAGATCAGACTCATAGTGATCCTCCTGTTTTCAGCCTCCCAAGCTGAAAACAGGTGTGCACCACTATGCCCAGTCTCAGTCACAGTCTCAGCGCACCCCAGGAGTGGGGTCAGCAGGGCAAACAGGGGATTGAACACCGGTCCCTGCATCTGCCTAAGCAGGCACTTTAGTCTGCTGAGCTATCTGGCTGACCCTTGTGGTGAAATATTTGTTCAGCTCTTGTCCTTTAATGATTTATCCCCAAGTAAATTTAGCACACTTTCTTTTTCTAGAAAAATCCCTAAAAAAAAATCCTAAACAATTATCTTATTTTAGCTTCTTATTTAAATATAGACAGGGAGGCAGAGCAAGTTAGGTACACCATGATTTCTTTGTATTGACATGCCCATTCTATAGAATAATAAAAAGAACTGGAAAAAGTATTAGAATATTGGAATTTAAGATTATTTTCTTTTCTACATAGACTTTTCTACCATGATTGTTGACCTAGAAAATAATGAGTATCTTACAGATGGTGAGATTTGCTTGGACATCTATAATGCTAATTTGTTAGTATTTTATTAAAATGATGATTATTTTGTAAACGTTGTAGAGTTGAGGTTATGTAAAAGTAGAAAAATCAAAACATAAGGAGGACGCAATAAAAAGCAAGACCTGTAAAATTTAAAATATATCTTGGACTCTCTCACATTTCCCAGAATAAGCAGTGTCTACTTCCACAAGCATTGCCCGAAAGGATCATTCTATATTTCTTTTAAGTTAGCTACTCATCTTGATTGTTGTTTGGGTAGAGAGTCTACCCTAAGCATCTTGTTAGACCTGGAGTTCTCAGGTTGGAATATTTTCTTTTTAGCTCTCTGCAGCAAAAGTGACTTTATTATTCATCCCTAAAATAAAGGAATATAGGATCCTTTTTCGGCAAGTGAATTATTATTTTTCAATTTAGGTTGGGTTTCTGTCATGTAGGCTCTGATTTGGAAAACTAATGAAAATGGTTGTTACACGTTCCTCCATATGGCCTGGACCTCTTGTCGATGTGGAAAGTCACATTCTGGCAAAAGGGTGAATTTTTTCTTCCTGAAGTTTATCCTGCAATGTTCCACTGCCTTCCTTTGATGCCAGGGTGTGAAAATGGATAACGCTCCTGTTCTTGAAAGATACTTTCCTTGTTCATTTTAGCCCACAAAGCACCCTCTCTTTTCTTCAATCCATGTGCCATTTTATTCTACTTTATAATACATGTAACTTGTTGTGGTGAGGCACAGTGCATTTTCTTTAGAATGGTGATTTTAGTCATTTCGTTTGTGCAAATTTAGGTATTTATTTACTTGTCACCAAGTCAGGTCAATGATATGTTCAATAAGCATTTATTGACTATTCCTCCTGGTCACTCACTATTCTAGATATCAGGAATATAGCTGTGGATAATTCAGAGAAAGGTCCAGAATTCCTGAGGCTTCTATTCTAAAGGTGAGTGAGAACAAGTGGAAATTGAAAATGCATGAATGAAATGCAATAATTTACTTTAAGAAAATACAAAAAAAAAAAAAAAAAGAGCACTAGAGAATGACTGAGGTGACAGAAGTTTTTCTTTACACATGTTGGCTGAAATGGGTGTTCCAAAAAGTGACCTTCAAACTAAGTCTTAAATAATGAGATCTAGCTAACAAGAACACACCAGTGCAGAAAAGAGCAAGATTGTAGACAGCGAAAGAGAATGTGGCACAGGGCCAGCCAGATAGCTTAGTGAATTAAAGCACCTACTTAGGCAGACACAGGGGTTGGAGGTTCGAACCCCAACCTGCTGTGCTAGCCTCGCTCCTGGGGCACGCTGAGAGGGAGATTGAGACTGGGCGTGGTGGTGCGAGCCTGTAATCCCAGCACTTGGGAAGGTGAAAACAGGAGGATCACTACAAGTTGGATCTGTGTAGTGAGACCATGTAGGCTGCGCACCAAAATTATGAAAAGAAAAAAGAAAGAAAATATGGAATGAAGCAAGTTATGATGATTAGAAAAGGTCATTTGATTAATGACTTAATTCAACTACTTAGTTATGATAAATGACTTAAATCATGACAAATCTTTAAGACTACATTTCCCGTGTTATCCCATTGATTAACAGAAAATTTTTTTTCATAAATGATAGATGAAAGCAATCTCATTTATTTTAACAAAACTCTAGAACATAATTTCAAGGAGTTGTTTGGGCTGGAGGCATTTTCTGGGCTGTGTGCATACTCTTCTGAAAATGCTATTCCACAGCATGGAACTCCCCAAGGCTTGGGAGAGTATTCCCCTACTACAGAGACCTTTCTAGCTTAAATAAGAACATTGCAGGGATGAGAAATGTTAGAAACACCTGGAAATACTGTGAGACTGCAGTGGGAGCAGCTTTGAATGTGGCAGGCAAATTCTTTCCTGGGATTACTTTAGGATTATGTTCTATTTTTAAATTTATCATAGAGGTTAATAGAAAAATATTTTTTAACTTAAATTTTCTTAGTTGATGGAGGAGTAGTAATTTTGAACAAAAGTGCATGTGTCTAATGCACTTTTCATTTGAGCTGAAACTCATTTCAGCTGAGTTTCATTTGCTTAAATAATATTCAATAAAATTTATGAACACTACATTAGTATACACTGAACCATTTTTCCTAGGAGACACAAACACTTACTCCCTGAGAGTGTATCTACTAATACTTTTGGCTAGCCTATCAACACATAACCTTGTTCTATGTACATTTTTAGTAAAAGGAACTGTAATATTTGTGCTTGATTCATTAATGTTGAAGTTAAAACCTTTAACTCACCCTTGAATAAAGCTTATTGAATATAAATATCTTCTCCCAGAGGCACATGCAGTATTGTGCTTAGGAACAGTAGACAATATTTCAGCACTACACTTGATAGCCAATTGAAATAGCAAATTACCAACAAAAAGCATGAAAATAGGAAAAACATAGTGCTGCACAGACTACAAGAACCACACTTGTTTACAGGGAGAGCGCAAAGGGGAAAGCAGAACAGGGCTTTGTTCACCCAGGTAGAAACATGTCAAGTGACTCATAAAACCCCATGCTCTCTGCATGTCCTCAAATAACCACACAGTCTCCACAAATATTGATTTTGTGGTTGCAAATAAATTTTAATGACTAGACAAATTTGCAGCTAAAGAATCCAGAAGCTGTGAGGATAGATTGAAAACTGATGTATCTATGACATACCTCGCTTAATACAAATGGAATATTAGCTTATTTTATTTTTTAATTCGTGTTTGGTGCATAGCATCTTTCTGTGGTTTGACTTATAGACACATATTTCAATGTATAATATCTGTTATCTCTTAAATACATTTTATTAAACACTCATGTAATAAATGCATGCATATTTAAATGCATTTATATATCATTTATATACACAGTCATACAAAGACAGAGAGCAAGAGTAAAAAAGAGCAAAAAAGGATCTGTTGTACAGAAGAAATCATTTTAAAAAGTAAATTCATCATTATTGTTCTAATTATTCATGTGTCAATGCAGCAGTCTGCTGAAAAATTCTTTGAGGTACATAAAATTGACTTAACCTCTTCTGTTTATAGAAAATTAAAATGAAAGGCCTTCATAATTAATATAATCTTAACATTATTTTTAAATTCAGTTAATG